>NC_072453.1:11329413-11536913 GCF_027596085.1 Anoplopoma fimbria
CCGGGCCCTGGACTGGCCCTGGAATGGGGGGGCCCATAACTGGACCCCCATGAAGTTGGGATTAATTATTGTATGTACACTTCAAAATGTGTTGATTTAGAGAAGAAAAGTGCTTTATTTGCATTCAATTAATGACTCCTAGATTGTTTGCCTTCATTGCCCTTGAAAAACGGCCAATAACCCCCTATCACCCCTATGCCAAAATGGTTTGGTCTTTGGAGAAGAAAAAGACGACATCATTCCATTAGTGGTCAGTGCGCGAGTTGATTCAACATGCACAAGTCAGGAGCCCTGAAAAAAAAAAGAAAGGCGAAAAAGAGAGGAAGAAGCCGAAAGCCTGAGGGGATCTCTTTATAAATATTTCAGAAAAGACTCAGGTGATGCTGCAGGTACCAGTAAAGGCAGCTGTGCAGCACAGCCAGGTAAGACACGGCCAACTTTTTCCAGCCCCGTCGTCAAGTAACACAGGCACAGGCGGCGTGTCAAACATATTAGCGCAGCACCACATGAGCAAGTCACACGGAGATCAATATCAGACAGACAGGGGGCATTGAATAATTTGATAACCACAACGGCTTTATTACACTGTGTTTCATACGCCTATATCTAATTGAATCTTAGAATATGCACATTACCCCACAAATAGGCCCATGTCCAAATCAAATGTTTCAGGCAGGCACGCGCTTCCAATCAGGCTGAATTGATTTGAGAATCATTCCCAGTCAGCTGAATTACAGCCAGTGTAACGCGGCTCATGGTTTAAAATAAGCCAGTGGCATGGCAACATGTGAAATTGCCATTTAGATAGAGTTGGATGTAACGAATGGGTTATAAAATGTTTCGTAGGAGATTCGTTTGGATAAAAAAATGTCAAAAATTGTGATGAAAAGATTATTGTGTGTTTGTGCCTGGCTACTGTACTTACACACACACAAACACACACACACACACACACACACACACACACACACACACACACACACACACACACACACACAAACACACTCCTCAGTTGATCCCCACCAGATGGAGGCTGGAAATTCACCTGCTTTGCCGACAGGGTGGTATTTCAGCTGACAGGAAACAGTCGACTAGCGGGACCGCCATCGTGTGTGTGTGTGTGTGTGTGTGTGTGTGTGTGTGTGTGTGTGTGTGTGTGTGTGTGTGAGAGTGTGTGTGTGTGTGTGTGTGTAGCTGCATTGTCAGGTGCAAGGAGAGATAGAAGTGAAAGTTTACAAAATAAAATAATAATAAATCCTCCTGCGTCCTCCTTCACTTGTTCATCTACACAAACTTCACGTCACAAATCAATGTGAGCATCTGATGAACAGACTCTTAAAGGAACAGTACACCGCTTTGTTCATAACAATAATACTTATTATTATTGTTGTTGTTGTTGTTCTTGTTAGTAGTAGTAGAAGTAGTAGTAGTAGAAGTATCGTCATTATTAGTAGTAGTAGTAGTAGTATTAGCAGTGGTATTAGTAGTAGTATCGTTATTATAATTATTGTCATTGTATTATTATTATTATCATAAATATAAATTATTATTTCACCTTTACTCCACTGCATCTCACAGTTAAATGTTGTACTTTATTACTTCTGAAGCAGTACCACTTATGTTCACAGGGACCGCCAAAATCACACAATGAAAGTACCTTGTAGTGGCTTTAACATCATTTATATACTTTTACTTCAGTAAGATTTTGAATGCAGGCTTTTTTTCTTGAAGTGGAGTATTTTCACAGTGTGGTATTAGTACTTTTACTGCAGTAAAGGATCTGAATACTTTTTCCATCGCTAAAGTGTATAAAGTAAACCTCCACCTTTACAGCAGCCGTTTAAACACTGATTCATCAATAAGTAAAACTTTGTTATTTAATATATAGGAGCATTAAAAGGCTCCTTCAATTTTCCGTTGTATTTCATGTCTCTCTCTGCAGCTCCTCAATAAAACAGTAAACAGACTTTGCTCTCATCGATCACAACGACGTGATGATACGAAGAAACAAACCATTTGTTTGTAATAACCGCTGAGCACAGATCATTAAACACATTCATTGTTTAATAATCAATCCACACCCAAAGTATCTGCAGCTGTTTCCACGGAAACAAGAATCTGCTGCTTTACTGACCCCATAATATGCAATAACAGCTAAAGCAGATCCATTAAAAACACATTCATTCACCTCGACGCTGCTCATATTTAATGCTGCAGGACTGCAGTGATGTTGATGATGGTGATGATTTGTCTGTTGCTATCGGAGACGACAGCGCTGCTTTTCTGCTAAACGTGAACGTAGATAATTATAATAGAATCATTTGTCCCGCTAAAAAACGGCTGACGACGCTTCAGAAAAAGCCACATCATTTGTTTTTTACAACACGAAGCTGATGGGAGGATGTTTGTCTTTTTGCTTTAATGTGGAACTCATCCGACAGGAGCAACAAGAACAGCGTTTCCCAGAAGCCCCCACTCTCTCTCTCTCTCTCTCTCTCTCTCTCTGTCTTTCACCTGTTCCATTAAAAAGATAAGCAGGTGGAAATATTCATGGTGGAAAAACTAAAAAAGAAGTCATTCCTCCCGGCAGGAAAGAAGGAGCAAGAAAATGTATATTTTGTTTATTAATGTGTCCAAACATTGTACTGTTCTGTTTTGTAGTTTTTATCCTTCGGTCTTAAAAATCAATTACTGCTCACATTTACTGCATTTTAATAAATAAATAGCTAAACAATTGTCCTTTAAACAAATGTTTTTTTTATTTAATAATGAATACAAACATTAAAAGAACACACACTTTTTTCTTTTAATTTAATTTTTAATCGTCCATGCTCATCATTGATTGGACAAACAATTGAGCCAATCAGATGTTAAAGGTTAAGAATGTAGTTTAGGAACCAGATCATTCAGCTTCTCCCTGTCGTCTCCTGTCTGATGACGTCTCAGTGTTTAATTTTCCTCTTCAAGAGTAGAAAAATAGAATCAGTTTTAAGTGTATTTATGCATTAAATCCAGGCAGCAAACTCCGGGTATGTGAAGCTTCATGTGTTAAAGCTGCATTCTCTCTAATGTCCATCAGGGGGCGACTCCTCTGGTTGTATAGAAGTCTATGAGAAAATGACTCTACTTCTCTCTTGATTTATTCCCTCAGTAAACATTGTAAACATGAGTTTATGGTCTCAATCTCTAGTTTCAAGTCTTCTTATAGATAAAAACAGTAAAACACTCTGAAAATGATTGTCTTAAGAAACAATTAAATAATAATAAACAACAATAATAATTGTTTCTAGACCGAGAGAGATTAAAATAAACTTTTACAACGGTGAGACATTTTCTTATTGTCTTTGTTTTGGGCTAAATATTCTGTGCATTTATTTAAATATAGTATATGGGCTGTACAGTATGGCTCCCTGAACGCTGTGATTTAAACACTCACAATAGTTACATGTGTGAAACGTAAAAAAGTTAAAAAAGAGGCTCTGTGTTGCTGCGTAACCAGCGATCTGTGAGCGTCCAGACAGCCTTTAAATATTAATAAGACCCAATCTGTGTCGGTAAAACATGTCAGGTTGAAATGATTAAATGGATTAATGGAGCGTCAAGTGTTTTCTGCAGGATTATAAAAATAATTGTGTTCCTCTCCAGGATTTAGACTCGAGTCCATTGAGGGTTCATGAAAGCAGTTTCCTCTCTGCTGTCTTCATTCAGCCCCAGGGCTCAAAAACATATTCAGGTGTTCCACATTTCACAGCATCTCATAGCAACTCACACAATCACACACACACACACACACACACACACACACACACACACACACACACACACACACACACACCTGGATGAACATGAGACCAGATCTGTTTCAGAGCTTCGGTCGCCTCAGGTGGAACAAACTGTTCTTGTATTCAGATCAGTTTAATCACAGACGTAAAAAAAACCCAAAAAACTCAAAGTATCACAAGAAGATAACAAAACGAAATAAACAGAGAGGTGTCATTTATCCAGGAGATAAACACATATTATTGTAATATTAACATAATATAAACACACAGAAGAAAATAAAGAGTGGAACGGACATAGAACTGTTTTTTTGTGGTCATTTTGATGAAGAAAATGATGATTGTTGTTAGATGGCCAGGAGGAGGGCCAACGCAGCTCTGGAGATGGATGGCTGGCTAGTTAGCTAGTTAGCTTGTTAGCTAGTTAGCTTTTCCTCCTCCAGAGTGACTGGGGGTGAGTTGGAGGGAGTCTCTTCAGCGGCTCCAGCGCGATCTCTTTCCTCCAGGAGACAGTTGTTCGATTCCCACACAATTTCCATACTTCAGCAAATATCATGGCACCTGTTTCCGTAGCAACGAACTCAGAATATACAGGCAGTCATGACATTATAAATTGTTATTTAAAAAAACTATTAAAATTGAAATGTCTTTGATTTTCATATTGCCATACTTGATAGTCGTCTGGAACAAGCTGTGATTTAATCTCCACAAACAACAACCTGAAGGGATATATTATATATGTACATTATATTCGCTGTTTATCTGACTCTTAAAGTTAGTAAAAAGAACAGCAGTACTTTCTTTTTAGTATCCTCCACATAATCACAGATGAATATAATCTTTTTTCATAATATAACACTGTGCACCTATGTTGATGTGATGTTCATTTATGATTTAATACAGTTTAAAATGTAATTTCCTTCTTGCAATGAATATGAGGAGTGAGTGATGCGTTCAGGCCTGCTGTGTTTTTATAATCTCGTACTTTGTGGAAGCTAATTTAATTTAAATTTAGTTAATCTTGTTTTTTTTCAATTTAAAGTCTGTTTCAATTCATTTTGATTGATTGTTTCATGTGAGAGTAAAAGATTTACTTGATGTTTATTGTGAGCCACCGTCTGTTTCCATGACACCCACTCATCATCATCATCATCATCATCATCATCATCACCATCATCATTGCCCGGCCTTCGGCATTAAGATGGAGCAAAGCCTCACTGTGAACATCAGCCGTGCTGCGTTCAGTACAACCACAAACGATGTCTCTCTGGACTGAAGATACAAATTTTGTGTTTGTCCTTTTAATTTGGAGGCCCCCCTCTGGATCTGGTTTTATTTTGTAGGAATATTTTGTCCTTGGGTGGAGGAGATGCAAGATGAGGAGAGCTTCCTGCTGAGTGTGAGGGGGATTATGTCCAGCTGAGAGAGTATGGGTGTGTGTGTGTGTGTGTGTGTGTGTGTGTGTGTGTGTGTGTGTGTGTGTGTGTGTGTGTGTGTGTGTGTGTCCCTCAGGATTTGTCTGTTTTTTAATCTTCAGCAGCAGGAAGCAGCCGGATGAAAAACTCCGCTCTGGAGAATTGAGACAGGAAGAGAATTAATCAGGAGGGATGTCAGAGAACTTTACTGCACTCACCTGCACACACACACACACACACACACACACACACACACACACACACACACACACACACACACACACACACACACACACACACACAGAGCTCTGTAGCATGAGGCTGTCAGGTGGGAGCTTCCTGTAATTGAGTGCAGCTCCTCTGCTGCCTGTTAATTCAAAGTCTAAACAGCAAAAAGTCAGTGTGTGTGTGTGTGTGTGTGTGTGTGTGTGTGTGTGTGTGTGTGTGTGTGTGTGTGTGTGTGTGTGTGTGTGTGTGGATCAATCTTCTGTTCCAACAACCACAGAAGAAGAATGAATCAACAAACTGCTGTTAGTTTCACTACCTGTCGAACACAAACGGACTCGGCTATAAAACATTTCAACAACTTTTTCAATAATTTTTTTTCTTCTTCGTGGCTTTTTGTTGTTTAAATTAAAATGTATTTTATCTTATAGTTGAAAATCCTAAAGTAAAAAACTGCAAAATTACTAAAGCTTTTTTGATTTCAAAATTAAATATTTTCTTCTTTTTTTTTTATTTCTAGTAAACAAAAACAAGAAGCAGGTTTCAGACCTTCACCACTGAATCAGACAAATTACATTTTTTCAGTAGATTATTTTTATTTCAGCGTTCAGCTTCTCAGCAGCGTCAGAGAGGATCTCAGCCAATGACAGAAGAGGACAATAAATATGAACCAATGATCAGCGGGGAGCCGTGTCGGCCAATCAGAACGGGGCTACACACGTCGTCAGGGCTCGGATTCAGTCCAACCAAACTTCCTGCACCTGGGACACCAAAACAGGAAGTGATGTCACGGGTCTGACGCAGGTGATCAGGAAATATTTAACATATAGGATCTTAATCTTAAATCATCGATCACACAGTTTTTACAGTTTAACTATAAACCTGAACCAATAAAACAACACTATCAGCTGTAAGAACGCTGCATTTACATCATATGGGAACATTTTCAAGGTACAGGACGCGATTGTAGTTTTTTTGCATGTGAATATTGTTTAGAACTCTTTTTTTGTTCTTTTGATGATGAAAAATCTTGATTTTGTTGGTTTGATTTGAACTAAAACTTTATTTCAGGAAGTTCACCTGAGCAATAAAACCTCCTAAAGCTAAATGTTTTGTTTTTGTTGTTTCACATGTGACATAAATGCAGCATTGATTCAGTAGTTTGAGCCACAATAGAGACAAAATGTCAGATTTCATGAAGAAAAAACACCAACAAACACAAAATAAAGCTTATTTGAAACAAGCTTATTTTTGTCTTAGGAGCCGAGGCCTCACATCGTCTCCTTACCATCGTTTAAAGTGCATTTTTCAGACTGAGATGCTTTAAAAGCTCACACATCAGTGTTAATAATAATAATAATAATAATTACAGTAGTAAGACTTTGTACAGTTTAGCACATAAATAAGAGTTAAAACAGTGAGTTCTCCAGAGTTATTGCACACAAATTAAATTTAACAAAAAAACCAGCAGGAAACGGCAGGATGTTTGTCAACATAAAATACCTGTCCTTCAAGTTTTCAAAATAAAAGCATCACCCAAAACAGCACAGTACAGGACACAGCAGAGTGGATATAATGTAGAAAGACACTGTATATATGTGAGTACATTATTCTGATTATACGAGGTTGAGTTGTGGAGATAGAACATGAGAACAATATTAAATGTGTTCTTTTAATACGGTGATGGAAATATTATTGAGAACAAAGCATCTTATTTTGAAAACCCCGACCTGCGAAACGTCGATACATACAGCTCTTGATCCTCAAACACTGTCCCAAGTCTTTATTTTTGCTTTATTTTAATTTAAGCTTCTGTCAATGAGACTCAAAGACTTCATGCACAGCTTCACATTAAAAGTCTTCATGAGTTCTCCGTGCATTGAAAGGCTTTTATTGTGAAGAATCTATTGATTTGTGATCATTGACAGTTGCTTAACAGTGATTTGAAATTGAAATGGGATTAATTATTGAGTGAAAAAACCTTGAAATGTATATTCTGATGAATTCAACATGGAACATTTAATTCCACTCCCGTTAATGATTATGTTCAGACTTTTCAATATTTCATCTTTTTCTGAGCCAAAATGAAAACTTTTTCACAAACCAGACAGATCATTAAAAAAAAAAAAAAAAAAAAAAAAACTATCTTTCAAACTGAAAACCAAACTTGAAACAGTCGTGTGGTTTTAGTCAGAAAACTAAAATCAGTAAAATAAAGATATCAGAATCTCACAGCTGGAAACAGAAGAGAATAAAATAAACCTTTCAGACGTGGACACCTTCCTGTCTTTCAGATAGAACTTTATGTGACTTTGTAAAGTAATAAACAACAACAACGGGAGATTTGAAGAACAGTGTCATAGTGTCAAAATAACACAGAACTTTTATTCAACCTGAAGAACAATACGAATGAATGCTGAAGAGAACAGATGACTGACATATTAAATAATTAATGGATAATTAAATGAATATTAGGCCCTGATCTCCAAACATGGCTTGACTTATCCAGCTAACATGTTGAATTGCTTGTCATGGACAGTGTGCTCTTATTTTGAAAAGCAGGACTAGTAAGTAGAGTCAGAAGCATCAATCTGATTGGTTGACATGTTACCGTGGCGACAGATGTTTTAATGCAGCTGTCCAAGAGGTAATTAATTAATGAGGAATCACTTTAATGGTTGAGTAATTTATGAAACTGACTTTGAAATATTATTTTATTCTCTTTACCTTTTGAGTCTGTTGACTTCTAAAAGGAAAAGATGATCTAGGACCCGAGGATGTAGGGAAGGAAACGATAATGTAGGAGAGGAAAGTGAAGATGTAGGCAAGGACAGGAGGATGTAGGAAAGGAAACTTTAATGTAGGAAAGGAAACTGAAGATGTAGAAAGGAAACGGACTTCTTTTTTAAAAATGATTTTTGCTGTATGAGACGTCTTTTAAGAAATAAAAATCTTGTTTAGAAGCTGAGGGACAGCACAATATAATTTATTTTCCTCTTTCATTTTAAATCCACTTTTGAGTCTTTTCATTTCTAATTTCAATTCATCTCCAAAGAGGCAGCACATTGTATTGTTATTGTTTCTGCAGAGTGTGTGTAAGTGTGAGTGTGTGTGTTTGTGTTTACTGTGTGTGTGTGTGTGTGTGTGTGTGTGTGTGTGTGTGTGTTTGTGTTTACTGCCTGGTGATTCTGGTGATGAATTGCATGTGAAGCAGCTGAAGCTCGGATGTGAACGCACCCCACTGGGTTTTGTGTCACTTACATGAATTAAAGCGGCTCAGATTTAAAAAAAACTTCTACAGCTGCTCTGGGAGATCGGAGCACACAATGCTAAACACGTTTATGTGAAAACACTTCATGTCACGCAGCAAAATCAGAAACTCAGCAACATTAAAACCATCAGTTAGCTTTTTTTTTTTTTTTTTTTTTATATATAATGGGAGTCAAACCGGAGGCTGGTTATCTGCTAAAAGCTTGACCGATACTTTAAGTAATATTTTTTTTTTATGGCTGATAAATATCATATTTTCATAAAACCAGCATTTTTCATAAGCACTAAATCTAAATTTGTTTATAGAATATTGACCACAATATAATCACAAACATGTTTAAGAAGTCAACTCTCTTTAATGAATTTAACTGGAGAGAAAACATTTATTTGACCGCAGTGAAAACACCAACAAATATGGATTGAAGCAGAATATTCTGTTAGCATGTTGTGAATTTTTGTAATTGATTACGTCCATCTTTCTTCAATAACTGTTGAATTTTACAACGCTTTATTGTTATTGTAAATGTTTAGAGATCAAGAGTCAGAAGCAATCCTACAGCCAACGCTGAAATTAAATTCTACTAATAGTTTAATATTAATAATAATAATTTATCTTTGTCTGTCACTGTGCAGCAATACCGGCTTTAAACACGATAAACGAACGCGCAAACAAATAAAATATTCTCTACATTCCTACATTTTAAAGTGTAAAATAAACTCAAAAAAAAGTTATGTAATTTAAATAAATTACCTTAAACACACACTGAATTTAAACTAAATTCAATATTGATAAATATGAGTTAATAAATAAAAACTAAGACATGTATGAATATACAGAAAAAGACATAACACATCTTTGTTTGAGGGAAACTCGTCTCTCTGACTTCCCTCCAGGTGTTTGGACGCTTCCAGCTGTTTTTCGTCAGCGGAGGATTTTAATTGGCCGGCCGGCTGCTGGGAGGCAAATTAACTGGGATTTCTCCCCATAAATGAATCCCTCGTTAGGATAAAGTGACCTTCAGGATTTTAAGCTACGATAGCAGCCGACAGCCGGTCGCTACAGTTTGTTCTGAGAAAACTCAGCAGGTAAATCCAGAGAGAAGCTTCAGCTGAGACGACGTTAATCCTGAAGAGGACGAGAACATGAGAGACGCTGATGGACCATAAACTCTCTAAACTTTTACTAATCGGAGATTCAACCCATATGTTTGTTTTCAAATGTGTCTCTTAGGAAAGGAAAGAAGGAGCTAAGAAACAAGGTGAAGATGCAATGAGGTGGGTAAGGAAAAAATGCTTGGAAGTTTGGAAGAAAATAACAAGGAAGGAAGGAAAGAAGGTGGGAGGTTGAGGATGTAGATGAGGCAGGGTAAATCAAAGGTTAGGAGGTAGGTTAAGTAAGGAGGTGTGAACAGAATAAGGGGCTAGGAAAGGAAAGGAGGAGGTAGGTAAGATAAGGAGGTGTTAAAAGAATAAGGTCCTAGGAAAGGAAAGAAGTGATGAGTCACGTTACATGTTAAACAGCATTTAGAGGCGATGTAGGAAAGATGGTCTGTAAACGATGAATGTTTGGTGTGTTTGAAAGACGAACCCTCGACCTCGATGAGACCCGACGTGATTTGATCCTCGACTTCATCTCATCAGCTTCAAAGAACTGATTACAGCTCAATCAGATGTTTCCACCAATCAGATCAAACCCCTCGTTAGATTATATAAACATCAGGAGTCACAGAGGAATAATGAAGCCGCTTTTATTCGGTAACTGATTTTGATTTATCATTTTTACGTTTGGTTTCTCTTCCCATTGATACTGATTATAAATGGGCACCATGAAGACTATTTATGGAGATCCACAAATAATAAGGGAATACCTTTACCTGTCAATCATCAAGAAATGAATGCGAATGAACTCAACTTAATTCATCAAGAAATTGTCCAAGTTTTTTAAATAAAAAAATATCAGGTTAACACTTTAAAATGTTTTTTTGTCAGATCAACAGTCAAATTCCCTAAAAACATGAGTTTAATAGTTTCAGTTTGGATTTTTGCTAAAACCAAGAAATTAAAATGACTAAAAGGATCGATCGTTAAAATCGCTGTTTTTCACTCCAGCTGTTGTTGTTGTTACATTTCCTCCGTTATGTTTCCACTTTGTTTATATTCACCTTCATGTGTGATTTCTAATGGATAAACGACCAAAAACAGGAATATTTTTCTGGGATTGTCTTTAGAACCATGAACCATCTTCAGCTTCATGCGATGTAGAAACTAATCTAAGTGTGTTTTTGCATATATTCTCAGCTTGTTCCAGGGCACGCGGGCAGGGCAGAGGGTCTGATGTGTTTAAACCTACGGTGTGATGTTGCATATTTTTATTGCATATTCTGTCAGTAAGCAGAGCGAAGCAGAGACTCCTTCTCCTGACTGATGATCGCTGATATGAATGAGATCATTTTTTTTTTTTCCCGTTCCTCCAGGTATTTTCTCCGACTCGCTGCGTGACCTCGACTAAAATGTTAATGTAAGGAATGAGAAATGTTTCCCGGCTGCATATTATTTCAGTCTGCAGACAGTGCGAGTGACAGACAGAGCAGAGTTTACACTCAGACACTGTAACAAACTGTTCCTCCTCCGAGAGTCGATACTGAGATACATCGTGTTTCTGTTTGTTGGTTTAAGGTCTCTGCATGCTTCAAACTAACACATTTGTACGATGTGTTCCTGTCAAAAACCTGTCCCTGAACGCATCACTCAGACAGCGGTGAGGATGAGGATCAATAAAAAGCAGCAATGCAACTATTCACAAATACTCCAGAACAAGTAAAAGTCCCGCAAGAAAATGCAGGACTTTTCTTGCATCTAACAAAATAAAAGTACAAGGATCATGTTTTATTAATATCGAAGCATGTAAATGCATGAATATTAATGTAATATGAAGTTAATTTTGGGTTGTAGTCGGTCGAAATGGAGCTAATTTAAAATGCTTAATTTACTTTGTACTGCAAAAGAGATTTTGATTTTAAAAGATAAATCAAAAAACTAAGGATTTTCCCTCTCAAATGTAGTATAGTAGAAGTATAAAGTAACGTAGGATAGAAATACTTAAAGGTACCAAGAGGAACTTTCATTTTGTGTTGATTCTGGCGGTCCCTGTGGTCTAAAGTGGTAGTGTTTCTGTGCATTCTGAGTCCCTTCAGAAAACCTCTCGTTTTACTGCAGATGGTTCTGGTTCCTCACAGTAAAAGTACCTTTGAGTACACTTGTTCTTAAGTAAATGTACTTTGATTCAGTTTGAAGCATATTCAGACCTTTAACCTCTTCAGCCGACCTTCTGTGAGCGTTTAAATCAACACTGTCTGATAGAAAACCTTGCTCGAGTTCAACTTAAAAAAGATTCATAGAATTAAACTACAAGTAAAACAACAAATCAAACCAGACAGCGATACTGAGCCGATTCTCTCAAAACAAGAACAATGTTTCTGACCTTGGAGACGTTCTCAGAGCAGCAGCTTTGATTCTCAGACGAACGGACGGACAGAAGCAAGACGTCTGAGATAAAAGACTTTGAGTCCTCGGTGGAGAAGAAGGGAAGGATGAAGAGTGGAGGAGCAGCGAGGTTCAACGAGGGTTCACACGGTCGGCTTCAAGTCAGACAGGAAGTAAGTTGGACAGGAAGTCCTTCAGACTGCTTTCTAACACACAGCGAGCAGAATCACAATGTTGTCTGAGGAACCAACAAGTTTTTTTTAATTTACTCGTTTTAATTGTAAATAAATAAATACCAAACTGTCGGATCATAAGAGCTTCATTAAAAAAGGTTTCTCTTTATTTTACCGGTCCTGTCATTTCCTGTAATCTCTTGGAAACTTAACTGACATCATTTGTTCTAATTGGAGCGAAAATAACATTTTGAGTGTTATCTTAGTTTATTTTCACAGATAATTTCCCTTGAAAGAACTTCTCTGTTCAAACTAACGGTAATTTATTTATTATTGAAAACCAAATTCCTCATCAACATTAACTGCAGCAACGAACTGGAGTTAATTATTTTAAAGTGCCACTTTAATACTACGGAGGTTTCATGGAGAAAATAAGAAAACAAAGAATAATTTGTGCTCTTGATTTAATATATTACGTGGCAGAATTAGTTTGAAGACAACGAAAAAGACTTTTATGGAGATAAAACAACTTTGTGTTTAAGAGACAAAAGAAGGTGATTGATTATTAATTATATTTTTTTCTCCATGACGCCTCCGTTGAACGCCGTCTTCATCATCTTGTATTAATTTACAGTTAAAATGGAAATCATTATGGGACCTGTAAAATAAAGTGTGTAAACCTTTATTCTCAGTCACAGTGCTCAAAATATTAACAATAAATAAGTTACGTGTATGTTTTTAAACCTCAGAATCTAGGGAGACAGGAAGTTGTGTTTCCCTCCGGAGGTCAAAGGTCGGATCTCGTCTCTGCGTGTTAGGAATCAACGGATCAACAGACCGACGGCTCAGTGGCTCTTTGGCTTCGGGAGGCGGGACAAGCCGGAGGTGAAGGCGGCCATTTTGACCTTGACCGCGCTGCTCTCTGGGTCACGTGGAAGCAGCCGGGACGCCCCTGTCCTCGGCGGCGTGGCTGCGTCCGAGGGTGAGACGGACGCCGGTCTGGAGATGTGAGACATGAGGAGGTGGAGCTTGGAGGGCTGGGGCGGCTGCAGGGATCTGTTGTTTGATCTCCTCCTCTCCTTCCTGTCTCCTTCTTCCTCTTTCCTCGCTTCCTTGCCTATCTCTGTCATGTGGTCGGCGGTGGTGGTGGTGGTGGCGGTGGCGGGGCGGGCCAGGAGGTCATCGGAGGGGATATGGGGTCGGGAGGAGGCGGAGCAAGGGTCAGCTGGAGGCGGAGCTTGGAGCGTCACTGGTTCCTGGTCGTCCTCGCTGGAGGCGTGAAATATCTGTGACTGAAAACAAAAAGAGAAAAGAAGGAGACAAGTTATCCAGATATCTGACTGCTGATACACATGAATCCTGATGACTGAGACGCATTGTTTGCAGCCTGTTTGAATATAATAAAGACAGACGGACAAAGAAACAGCGAAGGGAAGCAAACGTCCTTTGAGGTCACTTGAAAGGAAAAATATTTTTTTTGAGAGTTTGAGAAAGAATGAGAGGAGAAATTAGTTATTCTCTCAGATGGCTGGTCATTTTTAGACTTCAACACTTTGATCTGTGTGTGTTTCTATGTGTAATTCGCTTTGATCCAGGTGTGTGCTGCTGTATTTAGTTGTGTGTGTGTGTGTGTGTGTGTGTGTGTGTGTGTGTGTGTGTGTGTGTGTGTGTGTGTGTTCTCTGAATCAGAAATAAAAAGACAGGTGAAAGTGTTGAAAAGCTGCTGAGGATAATAAAAAAGTTTCATTAGTCCACAGAATTAAAAGGTTCAGTATGCTGAGACGATGATATAGAGATAAATCATTTAAACATTAATATATGTAAACGTGCGAGCTGTAAAACTGTAAAAAAAAAAAATGTGCATAAGATCTGTACATGTCTGAAAGTTTCATCCGTTTCATCTTATTAAATGTGTCCCTTTAACGGCTGAGATCTTTGAAGACGTTGACGTCATCAAAAAGTCAGATGGGTTTAAGAAACGAGAGCAAAGTATTATAACCCGAGTGATAATTAACCTTTAGCCATAATTCCAAAATCAAAACTCTCTCCAACAAAACCTTCAAACAGCCCGTTAAAGATGGAAAATGTCTGACCTTTTTTTTTTTTAATCCTATTTTACTAACAATACTCTTCCCTCTTCAAAGATGTCTTCAATTTCCAAGAAAATTATTCAAAAGTTCAGAATACAAAATGTCCCAACTCTCTGAAAATATTCTTATTTTACTAAAAACTTCCTGACTTTGTCTTCAGTTTCCTAAAATATCTCACATAACAAAAAACAATGAATTTTTATAAATATCCTCACCTCAATGTCCCCACTAGTCAAAATGTCCCTCCTAGTCAAATTGTCCCCACTAGTCAAATGTCCCCACTAGTCAAATGTGCTCACTAGTCAAAATGTCCCCACTAGTCAAATGTCCCCACTAGTCAAATGTCCCCACTAGTCAAATGTGCTCACTAGTCACAATGTCCTCACTAGTCAAAATGTCCCCACTAGTCAAATGTGCTCACTAGTCAAAATGTCCCCACTAGTCAAATGTCCCCACTAGTCAAATGTCCCCACTAGTCAAATGTCCCCACTAGTCAAATGTCCCCACTAGTCAAATGTCCCCACTAGTCAAATGTCCCCACTAGTCAAAATGTCCCCACTAGTCAAATGTGCTCACTAGTCAAAATGTCCCCACTAAATGTCAAAAATGTCCCCACAAAAATGTACTAGTCAAATGTGCTCACTAGTCAAAATGTCCCCACTAGTCAAATGTCCCCACTAGTCAAAATGTCCCCACTAGTCAAATGTCCCCACTAGTCAAATGTGCTCACTAGTCAAAATGTCCTCACTAGTCAAAATGTCCCCACTAGTCAAATGTCCCCACTAGTCAAATGTCCCCACTAGTCAAAATGTCCCACTAGTCAAATGTGCTCACTAGTCAAAATGTCCCCACTAGTCAAATGTCCCCACTAGTCAAAATGTCCCCACTAGTCAAAATGTCCCCACTAGTCAAATGTCCCCACTAGTCAAATGTGCTCACTAGTCAAAATGTCCCCACTAGTCAAATGTCCCCACTAGTCAAAATGTCCCCACTAGTCAAATGTCCCCACTAGTCAAAATGTCCCCACTAGTCAAAATGTCCCCACTAGTCAAATGTGCTCACTAGTCAAAATGTCCCCACTAGTCAAATGTCCCCACTAGTCAAATGTCCCCACTAGTCCCCACTAGTCAAATGTGCTCACTAGTCAAATGTCCCCACTAGTCAAATGTCCCCACTAGTCAAAATGTCCCCACTAGTCAAATGTCCCCACTAGTCAAAATGTCCCCACTAGTCAAAATGTCCAAATGTGCACTAGTCAAAATGTCCCCACTAGTCAAAATGTCCCCACTAGTCAAAATGTCCCCACTAGTCAAATGTCCCCACTAGTCAAATGTCCCCACTAGTCAAAATGTCCCCACTAGTCAAAGCGTCCTCCCTGGTCGTCCTCTCGTCTCCTGGTCCTCACAGAGACAGAGGACTGACCCACCAGAGTGAGACGCAGTGAGACTGATTCTGCAGCGTTAAGCTCCGTGTTGCCTCCTCTCTTTAATCCTGCAGCCGGCTCATCTACACTCTGATAATCCGATTGAGCAGCAGAATCCGAGGAAAGGTAGAAAACGTAGCAGTGAAATCCATCATGTGCTACAATCTCAGTTTATTGATCCCAACAAACTCCTGTGCAGTAATAACTAATCTGCTGTTACCACTCTGGTTCTTTATCCGTCTCACTGCTGCACCAGACTCCCTAAAGAAATTCACTTGTTTTACAGTCCTCCCTCGTATCGTCCTCCTTTATATATTTATATCCTTCCTCTCTCAGACGGGGATCCTGAATATTACAACCTGATGATACTTTTATGATACCTGAGGAAAAGTTACACTGTTGGATTTGGAGGCCAAACTCCAGATTTAGAGTTTATTATTGATTATCTGTCATTGTTGAAACTTTCATTTACTGCACAATAACTCCTGGAGGAGGTGAACTGACAGAGTTACACATGTAGAGAAACTAAAAGAAACTGTTTCTGAAAATAGACAAAGAAAGATTTAGAAGGCTGGTACTTCTGCAGCTCAAATCAATTATCAAAATAGCTGCTAATTCATTCTTCAGCTCTATCTTTGACTGTTGGTCGGACACATTTCTGGGAGTTTTGGGCTCCAGGAATATTTTCATATGGTTTATAAATCATGTATGTTAGTCCGTCCCTAAACACTGTCCTTCTTCCTGTCTGTGGCTCATTGGTTCCTACTAAAGATGTCAATCTTTTAAAACACAAAAATGTAGTTTCATCAGTAATTAACTGCAGTTTTTAATCAAACAAACAGGAGGAAATAATGGATTCATTGGGGACTATTTTCAGCAGCAGATGATTCTACATTTTGTGCTCTAGTGAGTATCTGTATGTAGGATTTAGTCAAACAATTAATAAATAAAATGGACCATTATTATCATTATTAAGCACTTTGTAACCCGGTTCTTGTAAAGATGAACAAATAAAAAAATGTATATATTATTTTACATTTTGAAATAAATACTTTTTCATTAAAAATATATAGTACCGATTTAACAGATGTATTTCATAAAATTAAATATGTTTTAAGTTCAATAACGTTTAAGATATCAGCCTGCTATCCAAATCAATATCCTAATTTTAACATCAGCCTTGGTTGGTTGAATATTTAATCTGTTTGCTCTTTTAAATTAGAAAAGAACGACGTAGGAAACATCCAGTAAACATTAGCAGGATGAAAACATCTAAACTTGACGAGTGCGTGTCATTGGATTGGAAATATTCATGCAGATGATATTTGTGTTGAGTATTTTGTTTGTTTTGTTAACTCTCACTGGGGTTGATGCCCAATTACGAAGAAGTTAAAGTCACACTCCTGAGTAGAAACGACACAGTTTGAACAGACACATGCAGAAAAGACAGCTGGTAATAAATCACTGACTGTGTGAATGTATAAACTGTGAGTATGTGTGTGTGGTTGAGTCAGAATAAACTGCAGTCAGTGTGTGTGTGTGTGTGTGTGTGTGTGTGTGTGTGTGTGTGTGTGTGTGTGTTATGTGTGTAAATAAATCCACTGCTGGTTTGAGTCTCAACATGATGAAGAATATAAGAAAACATCCAGCAGGAGGCGACTCTGAGTTTAACTTCTGTGACATGAAAAGATCTGGAGAACAAATCAGTTATTACGTGGAGAACAGTGACATCTGGAGGACACCAGCGGTACTGCAGCTTGTGTGTCTGATTTCACCAATCACAGATAATGTATCAATGAGAGGATGATGAGGGTAAGGAGAGAAGAAGAGGAGGGTAAGGAGAGAAGAAGAGGAGGGCAGAGGGAGGAAGAGGAGGGTAAGGAGAGAGGAAGAGGAGGGTAAGTGGGAGGATAGGAGGAATAGGAGGGTAAGGAGGGAGGAAGAGGAGGGTAAGGAGAGAGGAAGAGGAGGGTAAGGAGGGAGGAAGAGGAGGGTAAGGAGAGAGGAAGAGGAGGGTGAAGATGGGTGAAGGAGGTGGGAAAGGAGGGGGATCGAGGTGACGGTGAAGGTCGGAGAAGAAGGAGAGGAAGAAGGAGACAGTGGAGAAGAGGATATAGATGAGTGTCCTCTACTACTACACACAGGTGTTCTCAAGGAGGATTCACCCTGTGTGTGTGTGTGTGTGTGTGTGTGTGTGTGTGTGTGTGTGTGTGTGTGTGTGTGTGTGTGTGTGTGTGTGTGTGTGTGTGTGTGTGTGTTTCTACTGTCCATCAGGGGGCGACTCCTCTGGTTGTATAGAAGTCTATGAGAAAATGACTCTACTTCTCTCTTGATTTATTCCCTCAGTAAACATTGTAAACATGAGTTTATGGTCTCAATCTCTAGTTTCAAGTCTTCTTCAATACAGCATGATGTTCATTTAGTAAATTATGGTCCATTTAGAGTCAAATAGACCATAAAGCAGAGTATGCTTTAGGGCGGGGCTACACTCTGATTGACAGGTCGACACCAGAGACGTATACGGCGTCTCTACGTCACTCCTCCTCAGTCCTAACATGGTCACTTCCTGTTCACTGGTCTGACCTCCGTTGCTCTTAAAGTCGTGTTATTACGGTAAAGCTGGAGTCGATATGTTTTGTGCATTTCATCTGAGGCCTACAGATTCACAAAAACATGAGTTCACAGAAGTTCGTACAAATAAAACTCCCACAATCCCACAGTGCCGTACGTGACATGGTTTCCACAGAGACGCGGCGGTTTCCCTCCATCGCGGAGAGGAAACGAGCCGGCATCCTGAGTGATCTCGTCTCTCGTGGCCTCGACCGCTTCGAGTGACTGAACCTCCGGAGTGAGGAGCATCTCGTCTAATGAAACATTTAAGAGCCATTTAGAAAGATAATTTTAGCTCCGCCGCCTCCATTACGAGCCTCTGGACTCCTGCTTTCACTGGGCTCATTTCAGTGTGAAGGAGAAGGTGTGACCAGTCCTCAGGGGAGCAATGAATCATGGGTAAAACAGAAAGTCTGGGGGAGGGATATGTTAGATATGAATATGGGTACTTTACTTTTTATATAAACTCATTATATTTGAAAAACATCAGCTTCTGAAAGTTCTATTAATCAGATTTATTAGCTAAATATGTTTTTAGGTTAGTTCGGGTTATATTTATTTATGAAGAGGAGCCAAATAAATTACTTTTTTGTTGTTATTTTATTCATAAATTGTACTGTTTTAATTATTCTAGATGTTTGCTGATTTAGGTTAAAAAAAAATATATATATATATATATATATATATATATATATATATATATATATATATATATATATATATATATATATATATATATATATATTATATTAAAGATAGCTTTTTCTTTTGATAGTCATTCATCTTTGTTATTGTTTAGTATATTTAGCTTTTGGTTTGTTCGATTGTTTATGAAATGGGTAACACTGTGGACACCTGCTGTTATATATAAGAGTATGCAGGTACAGGACCAGCATGCACTGGGGTGGGCAGCTGTTTTTTAAAATAATTTTCTTTGTTCCTTTGTTTGCTTGCTTGTTTTGTTTTGTTAAATAAATCAGAGAAACACAGAATCCTTTTTGGACAATGAAGTATTTTACCTGCATAAAACACAAACCCACGGTGCTTCAGTTGCCCTCTGATTTATGTTTGGTTTAGATTTTTTCAGACAAATGGCCACTAAACACAAACTATGGAGAAGGACGTCATACAAACACACATATAAACATCACTGCTGTCCTTTTAAGGTTTGACTAAATGATGAGCAGATGAACAACAAAGCTTCCTGTGTCTCATGTGTTGGATGAGAGGTGGAGGGAGCAGGAAAAGGATGGAGAAAAGATGGAGGAGGAAGATATAAAAAAGTTGCAACCGTACCACGCTGAGTCACTGAAGTAAAGCACTAAGTTCTCCACTCCTGGACGAAGGAGGCAGCAAGGAAAGGACACACAGAGGACACAGGGAGGAAGGTTAGAGGAGACAACAAGAAACTCACAGTTTCATCATCCGTTTAGAGACGTGATTCATGAGACGTTTTTCCGTCCGTCCTCAGCGTGAGACGGACGGACTGAACAGGAACGAAGATGGAAGTACGAACACGGACGGGGAGAAGTAAATATATATATATATATACAGTGGGGGAAATAATTATTTGATCCCTTGCCGATTTTGTAAGTTTGCCCACTGAAAAAGAAATGAACGATCTATAATTGTTATGGTAGGTTTATTTTAACATTGAGAGACATTATCATCACATTATATAAAAGTTATAAATTGATTTGCATTTGATCGAGTGAAATAAGTATTTGATCCCCTAACAAAACATGACTCAGTACTTGGTGGAGAAACCGTTGTTGGCAAGCACAGAGGTCAGACGCTTCTTGTAGTTGGTCACCAGGTTTGCGCACATCTCAGGAGGGATTTTGGTCCACTCCTCTCTGCAGATCTTCTCCAAATCCTGAAGGTTTCGAGGCTGTCGCTTGGCAACTCTAAGCTTCAGCTCCCTCCACAGATTTTCTATGGGATTAAGGTCCGGAGACTGGCTAGGCCACTCCATGACCTTAATGTGCTTCTTCTTGAGCCATTCCTTTGTTGCCTTGGCCGTATGTTTTGGGTCATTGTCGTGCTGGAAGACCCATCCACGACCCATGTTCAGTGTCCTGGCTGAGGGAAGGAGGTTGTCGCCCAAGATTTCACGGTACATGGCCCCGTCCATCCTCCCCTCGGTGCGGTGAAGTCGTCCTGTCCCCTTAGCAGAGAAACACCCCCAAAGCATAATGTTTCCACCTCCATGCTTGACGGTGGGGATGGTGTTCTTGGGGTTATAATCAGCATTTCTCTTCCTCCAAACACGGCGAGTTGAGTTGATGCCAAATAGCTCGATTTTGGTCTCATCTGACCACATTACCTTCTCCCAAGCCTTCTCTGAATCATTCAGTTGTTCATTGGCAAACTTCAGACGGGCCTGTACATGTGCCTTCTTGAGCAGGGGGACCTTGCAGGCGCTGTAGGATTTTAATCCATTACGGCGTAGTGTGTTACCAATGGTTTTCTTGGTGACTGTGGTCCCAGCTGTCTTGAGATCATTAACAAGTTCCTCCCGTGTAGTTCTGGGCTGATCCCTAACCTTTCTCATGATCATCGATACCCCACGAGGCGAGATCTTGCGTGGAGCCCCAGACCGAGGGCGATTGATGGTCATTTTGTGTTTCTTCCATTTCCGAATAATCGCACCAACAGTTGTCTCCTTCTCACCAAGCTGCTTTCCGATGGTCTTGTAGCCCATTCCAGCCTTGTGCAGGTCTACAATCTTTGCCCCGACGTCCTTAGACAGCTCTTTGGTCTTGCCCATGGTGGAGAGGTTGGAATCTGATTGATTGATTCTGTGGACAGGTGTCTTTTATACAGGTAATGAATTGAGACAGATGTCTTTCATACAGGTAACGAGTTGAGATTCAGAGTACTTTCTTAAAGTGAGAGGACTAATCTAACCGGTATGTGGGAGCCAGAATTCTTGCTGGTTGGTAGGGGCTCAAATACTTATTTCACTCAATCAAATGCAAATCAATTTATAACTTTTATATAATGTGATTTTCTGGATTATTGTTTTTATATTCTGTCTCTCACTGTTAAAATAAACCTACCATAACAATTATAGATCGTTCATTTCTTTGTCAGTGGGCAAACTTACAAAATCGGCAAGGGATCAAATAATTATTTCCCCCACTGTATATATATATATAAAAAAGAGAGGCTGATTATGGACACGTATAATAATTCATGTCTGAACTCCACTAATGTTCGTCTAAATTAAAATAACTTTCTGTGTCACTCAGGAACTTTTCATTTGGAGAACCGGATTCAGAGCAGTTGTGTCTCTGCTGAACATAATTCTGTAATATTCTGGTCATCTCATGCATTAAAAACTTCTCTGACCTTCACTTCATGGCTAATCTGTTTTTTTTTATAAAAAATAAAAAAAATTCTCAATAAAAGATTTGATTTAAATGGAAAAAGTTATTTAATTACATTTATTAGAATTTTTTTCTTTGCAGGATCAGCTGCTGCTCATCACCTCGTGATCATAAATAGTTTTCAGCTTCATTTGTCATTTCAGAAAACACCGATTAGCTTATCGATCAAGCTCTGATTGATCCGGGGTCAAACATGCAGGTTTCTTCTTTTAATCAAATCATTTTAAAAGGAACAATATCTGGTGAAACTACAGCTTGTTTTCTGCTGTATTGATTTGTTTCACTCAGTATTCCTCTGGTATTTTATTAATACTTCAAAGAACTAAAGATACATCATTAACAGATTATAATTAATGTAAATAATTATCAAAATAAGGAGTCTTAGGATCTGGTAAGCTGGTGCAGTCCGAGCCTTGATGATCATGATGAGGAGGAGGACGATAAAGATGAAGAACAGAGTCGGGTTTATAGGACTCACTTTTTCTAGCGAGGTGAGGGGGGATGCTGGGCTTCGGCCTCACCCTGTAAGGCCTGGAGCGCTGATACTGCCAGGGAGGAGAGAGGAAAGGAACAGGAGGGAGAGCCTGAGGAGGAGACAGAGGGAAGGAGACAGAGGGAAGGAGACAGAGGGAAGGAGACAGAGGGAAGGAGACAAGAGAGGAGGAGAGGAAGCTGACTCAAAACGTCCAAAGAGAACTACAGGAGGGGAGACTCACCAGAAACCTCCTCAGGTACAGGCAACTCTACACAACTACATTACCCAGAAACCCCTTTCAGGTGAGCTCAGTAAACAGGACGCTCTGAGTCGGCAGCAAAAAAACTTTATCAATATATCAATACGCTTTAGAGGAAGAAGAAAACGGTACAAAAGGGAGTTAAAAGAGAAAGAGAAGACAAATATATGACAATATAAAACACAAAACAAAACAAAAAACTAAGAGAAAGCTTAAGAAAATAAGTAAGATGCTTTTTAATTTGTCCTCCTGAGACTTTGTGAGCAAAATCTCCAATTTTTTATTTGTTGCTTTTAAGTTCTCTCCTTTTTTATGATACTGATCATGTTTGATGATGAAGATGAACTTATAATCAATATAATCAACAATGTGTCACTTTTGTGTGTGTGTGTGTGTGTGTGTGTGTGTGTGTGTGTGTGTGTGTGTGTGTGTGTTCTCACTGCGGTCTCTCTCCACGGCGTCTGCGAGGCCACGCTCTCTCTCTCCGTCACACTCGTCTGCGTGTGCCGGTCCGTCCTCCCCGTCGTCTCCTGGCAACGACACCCGGTGGTCGCCATCGGAACAGCCTGCTGACAGGGAGAAACGGAGTCTCGTAAACATCAGCTGGATGTCATGTTGAGCATGATGATGATGATGATGATGGTAGCAGAGTTACACAGACCAGCTGCAGGGTAAGGTGTGCGATGGTTCGGTCTCGGCCTCTCAGCTCCTCTCTGAGCTGCTGTACCTCCTGAAGGAGATCCTGCACCTACACACACACAGACACAAGTCAGGGCTGTGGAAAGGGATTCTGGGTAATGTAGGTTTTATGACGGAATAAGAAGCAGGGGAGAAAGCTGGACAATGTTTTCCCCTTTAAGGTTAGCGGGCTTGGTCGATCTCTGCTGTTTAAATAAAGGTTTAAAGATGCGAACCTGTGATTTGGAGCTGTGGGAGGAGTCACTGGTCTCAGGATTCAGAGTTTCTGTGGTCAGAGTGTCCTCGTCCACATCATCCTCCTGACAACATAAAGCATTAACATGTTATCAGAACACATAAAATAAAACTAAACATTTGTGATAATGTAAGAACCCAACTCAACAACATATATAACATAGGTCTAGTTGTCTTTTATACATTTGAATGTGGAAAAGTTAGATTTTATATCTTTAAGATACTGTAAAGTTCAGAAACGTTGGAAACCAACGTGTTCACGTGGCAACAAGCTAAATCAATTCTAAATCTGAAAACTGAACATTTAAAGAAAAACAACTACACTTTAAATGTTGTTTTTTTACAGTTGTTACTCCCCCCTCCCGTCTCACCTGAAGCAGTAACCTCTGCAGGTACTCCAGCTGAGATTTGACTGCAGAACAGTCTTCAGCCAGTTCCTCCACATCCAGACCCAAACCAGGAGAACCAGGAGACAGGAAGGGGGACCTGGGGAGGTGAAGGGTGGAGACAGAGTGAGTCAGGAGAATGTAATGCGTGTGGCTACACAATATTGACTAGACCAAAGGAATAATGAGTAAATATTATAATTTCAGTTGGTTATTACACATGATCATTTGCTTTAAATGCAGAGTGATACAGAGGATGTTTTTATTTTGTCACCTTGGAGGAAGGAGGTCCAGAATGAGGTCGCTGTCCCCGGTCCCGCCTGTCCTCTTATTCCCAGAATCCTCGGTTAGCTTGTAGCACTGGAAGTCACTGAGGAAACGACGGAAACGTTTGTGAATACGATGCATGATGGTCAGTTTCTACTATAAATACCCCTGTAAAGTTACAAACTAAACATTTAATTCAATCGTCTCTCTTGCTGCTGTGCGGCTACAGTTCTGCTTAATGATGCACAATGTTTGGAAAGTCCTGCCATTAGTCTAATATTTATCTAGATTACATTTTAATCCTGTTAAATAATAATAATGAATACAATTAAGCTGAGAGGACAGGATTTAATCGCGTTATTTATCATTATTTATTATTAAATAATAATAATTAATACATTAAGCTGAGAGGACAGGATTTAATCGTGTTATTTATCATTATTTATCAGTATATAATAATAATTAATACATTAAGCTGAGAGGACAGGATTTAATCGTGTTATTTATCATTATTTATCAGTATATAATAATAATTAATACCTTAAGCTGAGAGGACAGGATTTAATCATGGTATTTATCCTTATTTATAATTTTTGTCATGTTATTAATTTCTGTTTTAATACTGAATCAGAATATTGAATCAAACGCCACAAACCATCAGCAGTAATACACTAGATAACTTTTGTCATCCAACTACATTTGATATTTTTTAAATAAAGCGTCATTACCAAATGTCCCAATAAAAAACAGGTCATGCTTGCAGGAAGCTTTTACTATAACAGCAAGGTTTGTCGTGCCTGAAGGATATTTGATTACACTTTCTTGCAGCATAAGAATTAATTTAGCAAATGTAAAGCCCCTTTGATATTTAACAAATATCACATGACATTTGGTTGGATGCTAAAGGTGCTGCCTAGAAATAATTTCAGCACTGACTCTATCTTAATTCTTAAATTCTCACGCAGCCTTCACATGAAAGCTGAACTATGAAATAAATAAAGCCAAAAGAGGCAGATTATGTGGCCCTGAACCAAATAAATATTCTTTAGAGTTAGTTTTTAGAAAGTCACTGAATAATCAAGACTGTAAAATATGCAGCAAAGATATCTTGTGGTGGGCTGTCATAACAAAAAGCTGTTTCATGTTTATATTTGGCACCAAAATATCCCCCCAAAAAAATAAAAATGCACTGCACACATTCAAAAAGAAATATTGATTTCAGTAGCTCCTCTGACCTATGACCTATGACCTTCCATCTACGACGGCACATGCTGCAAATAAAGAATAAGAAACCTTTGGTGTGATGCGTTCATGACCTTTCCCCTCAAACCAACAACCAGGACAAACCTTGAAACTTTGAAATGACCCTCTCTGACCTGTGCACAGTCAATATTTGCCTGTATGATGATAGGATGGTCTCTACATGTTAAGTGTTTCCTGGTAAAAAAAAGAAAAAGAATCATCTATAAATATTTGAAGCAGGTTTTTTCTTTCCAGCTTCCCTCACCTTTCATTGTCGTTGTGGACGTCCTGTGTTCCCCAGCAGAGCTGTCTCATCCTCCACTGAGCCATGTGTGCTATCCCGTCTCCATCTGCAGGGTTCAGACCACAAGAATCATGAAACAGGGGTTATCGTTAACGACTTACCTGAACTGTTAGCTAAAATGAAAAAACTATTTAAACGACTAAACTGAACTGTTAGCTAACCTAAACCATTTTTTCCCTAAGTACTAAAGTGACCTTAACTTAAAACGTTTGTTAACTGCTAAAGCTATACTGTTACTGCGTCTCTGCTATAACTTTTAGCTAACCTAAACCAAACTATTATATCTGCTTAACTGAACTGTTAGCTAACAGAAACCAAACTGTTAGATAACTTTGACCACACTTTATTAAGGTGCTACACTGACCTGTTAGCTTAATTCAAACTTACTTTTTTAACTGCTAAAGCTAAACTGAATTGCAAATTTACCCAAATAAGATTATCTCAAATGCTAGAATTAACTTTAATCTAAACTGAAGATTAATTAAACTGAACTGTTAGCTAACAGAAACCAAACTGTTTAGCTCCTAAACTGAACAAACTTTATTTTAGCTGCTAAACTGAAGTGTAAGTTAAACTGAAACAAACTTTTGTATCTGCTAAAGCTTAACTGAACTGTTAGCTAAGCCAAACTTTTTTAACTGATAAACTTGTTGGCTAACCTGAATAAAAGGTTATTTTAGCTGCTTAACTAAACTGTTTGCTAACATGAAACTAAACTAATTTAAGATCCTAGGCTACAGTGACCAGACGTCCTGGTTTATCTGATATTATCCTGGTTTTTAAGGATGGGTGTCCCAAGTCCTGACTATCTGTCACACACTAAAACATCCTGTTTGTTTAACATTCATTACCAAATTGTCCCGGTATTCACAATTAAGGTAATAGTCTAAAAATTATATTATGTTTGTTATCAGTGCTTACATGGACATTTATCATGTTCTGTCCCAGTCTTTATGACCTTTAAACTGAGAACAAAATGTTCTGAATGTGTTTGTTAATATGGGTCATTTTGCCTTATTTGACAAACAAAAGCTTTTAGGGATCTTTAATCTTACTGTATGTGAGTTAATGACATCTTCACACACATACAAACATACCGCTGTGCAGTGAGGCGTCTTCTGGGAGGTCTGCATCCAGCATGAGGTCGTCATCTTCCAGATCACAAGAGTCCAGGTTGTTCAAGACGTCCTGAAAGACACAGAAACAGAGACATATGTGGTCTGTATGGTGTATAATATTTATAAATGTGCTTCATACTTTAATCAGCTTAACACAAATACAGATTTATACGCTTACAGGAGCATAAAATAGACCAGAATGGCTCTGCAGCTTCTTGGTTTAAACTCATTGCAGATTCAAGTAATACAAGTTATTGACTTTCCTTCATCATTACAAAATATAAAACATCACTGATCGATGACAAAACTACCAAAGCAGCAGATGATGGATTGATTTTTCATTTCTTCACGTCTGTTGGTGTGTTTTGTGAGGTTGTGTTACATAAAAAACGTTTGTCAGAGAGGGAAGTAAAAAATAGTGAATTATACCTGAATAATTTGCTATATTTGATTTCTAATTTCCTACAAGGTGAGACAGACGCAGAGACTCAGACACTACAGCTCTTCACGCCCTTGCAAGCACAAAATAAAAAATCCCTGAGCAAACACACAAAAGAATAAAAATCAAACCAATTTATTCCCCTTTTTTTTTAAAGGAGCGGCTAAAATACGAAGGACGGTGTGAGCTCAAATGAGACGCTGATAACAGATTAAATAACCTTCCCACCATTGTGAGGAGAAGGTCTGCTGATCAATGGCAGTCTATGCTTTTGTTTGTCTGTACAATAGAGGAGGGAGACGGTTCGATTTAGATTTATTTAGACATTGTAAACCAAAAACTGTTGCTTAAGCATAATTATTGGGCCGATCATCAGTAAATCAAATAATATTTAACATGACATATAGAACAGATTTTTTTAAACTAATGCTTACGGACATTTCATCAGGACATTATAGATGAAAGAAAGTATCAGCTAGAAATTATAATTAAAGATATTAACTGGCTGAAATGTCACTTTTCCTGAAGCTCTTTTTTTTAATACTAGGACATGTACAGAATGCCGGCTGGTTACCTTTTCTTCTTTGCCAGACAATTTTCCATTTTGTTTTATAGGCATTACACAGAGAAGATGACAGATCACAGTGCATATTGATTAATATATTTTGAATTGAGTCTATAAGAACCTTTAATGCGCGATTTGAAGTTTAATTTGTGCTTTTATACATCCATTCAGGAAGCAGCAATCTGTATAAAACATTATTCATGCGTTGTTTACAATATTTATGCTTTGTCATTGTTAGCCATGCAACAATTAATTCTAATATTGTTTGTTTATGACAACAAAGAGACAGAAAAAGACCACAAAAGGACACAAAAAAGCGCACACTTAGACTGGTATTGATTCTTTTTTCCATTTACAGAACTATGTTTCAGTAGGAACCAATGGGGTTGGAGCTGAGAGAACAGGAAGTCAGACAGTGTTGAGAGACGGACCAACATGTTTTTCTTTCGAGATTTGTTTTCAATAAGAAAAAAACCAGAATAAAGCAGACTTTAAAAGTTTCTTTGGGTGTGAGCGTTTAAAAGCTTTTTACTCAAACCATAATTCAAAAGACACACACACACACACACACACACACACACACACACACACACACACACACACACACACACACACACACACACAGAGAGAGTTTGTTTCGGTGTTTCCTGCCTGGAGGAGCTTAGTCACACCACAGTGACCTGAGAGGAAACTAAACGTTCACCCTGGATATAACACATGCACATGCACATGCACACACACCCCTGCAGTGTTTCCCTGGTGGCTGAGAGCAGCCGTCCACATCAACACATTACCTCCTAATCTCCTCTTTTATCCTTTTCTCTCCTCATCTCCCTGGAGGACCTCCATCTTTCTTCTCATCCTCCTGTCTTCTAAGAATATCTCCCTTTCACTCGTTTCTTTAGTCCCTACTCTCTCCCTGACTTCATCCCTTCTTCTGTTATCTCCCCAAAGTTGTAATTTTGGCTTTTGATTAGGTTTGAAACAAAATATCTTGTTTATACCAGAATATGTATCAGATTTTAGTGAATGAAAACTGCAATATATTAACACAGAGGTTGCTCTTTCTCCAGTTTGAGTCCTGTTTTTGCCGTGAAACGAATATTTTACATCAGTTAATTTGCTGGTCTCACCTCCTGCTCTGATCCTCTCCTCCTTTGATTCTCTCTCACCTCCTAAGCTCTTCCTCTAATCTTTCCCTCCTCTTACTTCTCTTCCTCCTCCTCATCCTTACTCTACTCTGGATGAATCGATGTTTCAGTCGTGTATGGAGGACACACACACACACACACACACACACACACACACACACACACACACACACACACACACACACACACACACACACACACACACACACACACACACACACACACACACACACACACACACACACACACACACACACACACTTCAGGACAACACTGACCCCTGGTGGTCAATTAAATAAATAAATTCAATAACATTTTGGGTAAACAAATGTATAAACTTCTGTAACATAAGAGGACCCACTCATTTAAATATAAGACACAGTTAACATGCTTGAATGGATTAATGAACGGCCCTTCACCTACAAAATATCTCCAAAACAGACTCTAAATGACCACAAACACACAATAAACGACTACGGAGAAACACACAATGTCTATGAAAAGGGGAAAAATAAGCACAGTCAGACTCAAAATGGTTACAAAGAGACACAAAATGTCTATGAAGTGGAAAAAAAGGCAGAAAAAGGACACAAAACGACTTCAAAAAGACTTAAAATGACCACAAAGACACTCAAAATGACCACAAAGAGACACACAATGACCACAAAGAGACGCACAATGACCCAAAAGGCACACAAAGAAACAACAAAGAGACTCAAAATTACTACAAGAGACACTAAATTACTACAAGAGACACCAAATTACTGCAAAAAGACACTTTACCACGACAAAGACACAAAAAATGGCCACAAAGAGACACAAGACTACAAACAGACAGAAAATGACTATAAAGAGACAAAAAGACTACAAAGAGATACAAAACCATGTTTATGTATAAAGAAGGACTCCAGCTCAGATCATTAAGGCCCTGAGCTCATTAGAGTCCATCACTCTTTAAGCTCGTTAACACTCAGAGAGCTCATTAACAGCCTCTGCACATCATTCAGGGAGAATATTAACTCTACTGAACAGGAGATGGATATAAAGCTTTCAGTCTGTCGTCTCTTCTGGATGTAGTTTAGTGAACTGAGAACTCTTCTACAGCCGCTGATAGACATAGAACTCTCCCGGTAGAACCCTCATGAACAAAACACGAGCAGCTATTCTAGAGAACATCTTGTTCTTTTTTAAAAAAGTTGAAGCCTGTGGACATAAAAACTGAAGGAGAGAAATTTACTACAACTCCCAAGATGCATTTCAGCAAGAAACCTCCAAACACAAAAACAGCTAAGAAAAATCTGTTACATTAAAATCTGGGTCAATTTAAAATGACTTACAATGACAAAATGTGATTCACAAAGGAGGCTCATGGGTATTGTAGTTCAGCTGCCTAAAGGATTACTGGTCAGCTGGTCATTCACTCACTTCTTGCAAGACCATATCATGAATTACAACTATGGTATTATGATACTTGACCTTATGTGTATTTATAAAAGCAAATAATACTTTATTATTATTGTTTATTATTATTATTGTTTATAAATGTTTATGAGTGCTTTAAAATATAATTATACAGCACTATAAGCAGATTTTAATGCATTATAGACACGGTTGCCATAAAAAGTGTTATTCTAAATGAACATTTTTTATTTTATTACCAGTTTGATTCCGTTTATCCTCATTTAAAGTTGAGACAAACGTGTAAAACATAGATATTCTCTGTCATCTGTTGTTTCGTTCGTCTAAAAGTCATCTGATTAAAGTATTGCAGTATGAACTCACATCTCCTTGAAGGTCACTGAATAGTCTTCAGCCGTAGTTCACAGAGGAAACACAAGAGGGAGCCAGAGGACTTCATTCAGACCTCAAAGAATCTTATAATCAAACCTGATCTCAGTGAGGGAAACACATTCTTTAACTTTAAATCATCTACATCTGTGAATCTGTTTAATTTGTGTTTTATTGTCTGTAAAAATACTGAAAGATTCTGCAAAGATTAGAGCTTTAACTGGAGGTTTTACAGCAGAGGATCTCTGCTCTGTGAAGAAATAAATTTAAGGTTTTTTAATCACACTGTTTTTTACCAGTGAGGCCTTTAGTAGTATTTTCTTGCCTTTTAAACTAAATTAATACACAATATACTTCATAATTTATGACAAATGACTGTTTAACAAAACAAAGATGGTTTTAATGTATTTTGGTTTCTTTTTGTAAATAATAAATATGAAAAGGACCAGACTCGATATAAAAATTGACAAAAACTAATTTGTAAGTAGATCAAGTGTTGGAGGAGAATTCAGACACCTGGCTGCTTTTATGTTAAATTAGACGTTTATGGGACTAAAGGAGGTTCGAGACCTCGAGTTCAGACTAGTTTAAAAAATGTGCAACGTTTGCCAACTGTAGCGTTCTGACGACGGCCTGTCTCCTGTTTCTGCCTGTTTAAATGTTCAGTTTGTTCTCTGCAGGACGCTCACTGGAACCGAACCATCTGCTGTCCAACGCCCGAGACCAGATGACCCGGTTCTGAGGACAAAAACTGTCCTCCAGCAGGACGGAGACGAAGCTGCTGGAATACTAAACCCTCACCGTCTTTGTCTCTTTTCTGTTCAGCAGAACCAAACACACATTATATTTATTCAGCTGCTCAACCCAGAACAAATAATCACTGCGTGAATTTATAAAGTTGAGTGATGGGTCTCCTTCCTGAAAAGCTGTTTGTAGTTAAATCACACGTTACTGACTAGGGATTAAACAACTACATTATATATTTAATTCAGGAGGAAAAGTTTGTCTTAATTGTTCCAACAAAGTGGATTTAAGTACACAGATATTACAGATCAGTGACTTTTAGACATCCTTTACACCTTGAATTAAAATGCGTCTGGTCTCCAGCTTGTTTCTAGATATGTTTTAATCTGATTGGAGCACAATGCGTTTCATGTGCATCTACACCTCTATGTTCCCTGTGTTATCTAACTGCCAACCAAACACCCAAAACACGTTTTAATACAAGCAATAAAGTTCGACAAATCTTCGGAAAAGTAAATTCAATATTTACTACATACCCCTTTACAAGCTGAGTATTCAAATTGCAATCACTGCACACATGTCTACCACAAATATATCATCTTATATTTGAATTGTATGTCTTACATACTCGAAGATTTTTTTTTCTTTTATACATATTTAATGATCTGATTTTCATTCATAAAATAAGAAGAAATTAATAATTTGTAAACATCCACATTCTCACTTCTTGCACAGTTAGTAGAAGATGCATCTGTTTGATTGGCCGTCATGACCCATCAGCACCTTTTTTTAGTAATCTTGTAAACAAACAGAAGTTCTGTTTACATTCAGCTCAATAAAACTCTTTGTGTGAGTCTTAAACATTTGCAAATCCAATTCTTTATAATGTTAATTTTAACTTTCTTCTTCTCTGTTTTTTTCCAGGCACATGTTTGTTGGCGAACCTTTAATCTGACTCAGTTATTCTTTCTCATGGTTGTTTTAAAGTTGACTGATGTGATAAATATGTTAATAGACTTTATCCTGCATCAAATACACTTACGATGCTGTTGAGGTCGGAGTCGAAGCTCCCGATGTGATGGGTGGTGTTGCTGTTGGAGGTGTGGATGGAGGCGGTGGTGGCACCCCCCAGTGGCTCCAGGCCCTCCTCGTCCCACATGTAGGTTCCCCCAGAACCACAGCTGTCTGAGGGGGACAAGTCCAGAGACGAACCGCCCTGAAGAGAAACAGAGAGAGACATTTGGATTATTTTACATTTTCATGGCTTTAAATCTCGTTAACCTTTTATAAATGGGTCGTTGTTTGCAGGGTCCTGTTTCAATCAATGTAAAATAAAGTAAAAACATAACAGCTAGAGCATTCATTCCTTTTGCAGCAGACAGCTGAGGCTTCTGTCTTTCTTGGCATCACGTTACATGAAGAACATAACTGAATAAAACTATCATCACCTTTGCAATCTGCCCATAACAATGAGCATCTGTCAAAAACAAAAAAATCTACACAGTACAATAATTGTTAGCTGTGTTAAGAAAAATCATCATGTTTCTACATTCACAAGTGTTTAAGAAAAATATGTTTTTTGTCTCTGTGTTAATTAATCCAAATTTGATGATAAAATGTCGGATATTAGTATTTTCTTTATATTTATGACAGTTTTATTACTTTTTATACATTTTTTGACTTGCACAACCTTTGAGTTTATTTATTTCTGATTTTAGGGATATGAAGCAGTTGAAGATACTCCAATAAATTATGTCACAATAAGTAAAACTACTAATGTAGGTTCTGATGGACCATTTCTATACAGAGTTTAAAGGGTTAAAAGTAAAAAGACAGGAGAATAAATCTGTCTGAGACTCCTGACTCCACCTAAACACTAGTTTGTAGAGCTAAAAGCATTAAAATCCTGGACCTTTGAAGTGTTTTTTATGGGGACTTTATTTTTGTTCTTTTTATTTCACATAATAAAATCTTTGATCGGCCTGATTTGAGCATTTCAGCAGTAAACTGGTCAAATAAATTCTTAGTGAAGGAAGGTTTGAATAAACTCAAAGCTTCTGTGAAGAGCTGCTGGATCATTTAAACGCTGTCTGGGTGACTCAGCAGATGAAAGGAGGTTAGGAACTGTCTGATGTGTCCCTTTGTCCCAACTGTCTGAGGGTGGGGTCATGGGAGTCAACCATAAACTACTGCACCTTTGAACGGTGAGCCAAGTATCATGACAGTCATATTTATAACATATATTTAACACAAATATATATTGTTTATATATGTTATAATAACGAGTTAATACTTTTCCCCAATGTTTTAAATTGTCATATGAAGAGGACAGAAAAGCACTTGAAAGTCTTGGATCTCAAGCTTCCCACAGTGCTCATTAATAACAAGTTTAAATAAAGGGATAAATTATAATATATATAAAAAAAGATATATTTGTGGTCGACAGGTGTACAGTGACCGGGTTTAAAAAAGGATAATAAAAGTATATAAAAAGTAAACTTACTAGATAAATTACTGCACCTTTAAACGGTGAGTCAAGTATCATGACAGTCATATTTATAACATTATATCATTGTACATTATGTCACACCAAGATAGCAAGCCATAGTAAGATAACTTATTATATAATTTTTAACGTTTGAAACCTGGTCACTGTACACCTGTCGACCACAAATATATATTGTTTATATATGTTATACATTACATTACATTACAGTCATTTAGCAGACGCTTTTATCCAAAGCGACTTAATAACGAGTAAATAATTTTGCCTCATTCTGATCGGTGCCAATTTTTTTAATTGTCACATACAGAGAAGCAGCTGAAAGTCTTGGATCTCAGGTTTCCAACAGTGCTCATAAATCAGAAGTTTAAATATAGAGATCAATTATAACATATATAAACAATATATATTTGTGGTTGACATGTGTACAGTGACCAGGTTAAAAAAAAGTGAATGAAAGAATATAAAAAGTAAACTTTCTATGGCTTGTTATCTTGGTATTACATAATGCAATGTCAATACAATAAGGTAATAATGTATAACTTGTACCGACATTACATCATTCTCTTTATATGGCAATTAAAAAAATTGGCACCAATCTGAATGAGGTAAAATAAGATTATTGTTGACTCAAGCAGCAAATCCAAGTGCATAAACTTTATTTCTCAGATGTTAATGGCATTATGCATTATGTGCTTTACCAGGTAGTGATTTTGTGAAGCAGTTAAAACAAACATGTTATTGATAAAATGACTGATCTGATGGTTACCTGCTCAAGGTAGTCCGGCTGACTGGACCTCATTTGATGTGGGACTTGGTTCAACCGGTTCTCCCCTCGATCCCCTGCAGAAAAAACATGATCAGTTCCCAGAATGTTCCTCAGGACTTCCTCACCTTCTCCTTCATCCAGTAAAAACTCACCACTAAGTGTCATGCCGGCCCAGTCCACGCCGTCGTCAAGGAAACAGAGACCTGCTGCCTTGGTGACGTCGCTGATGGCCACCTTGTCTTCATCAAACCTGGCGCATGATTGGTCGAGCCCCGAGTCATCTTCGTCGTTTTTGGAGGAGAGAAGCAGTATGCCCACCCCTCCGTTTCCTAAAAACACGAAAGTTTACAAAAGAACAAGACAGTTTTGACATAATAAAAGCACCGACCCTCTGCAAACATTTAAAAAAAGTATAAAATAACTGTTGTTTGTGTTGTCTTTTCTTACCGAGGTTGTCAAAGTCGTCCATGTACTCCTGACTGGTGTCATTTCTATCCAGAGACGAGTTGGAGGACAGGGACATGTCCTCCAGCGTCTCCCCGACTATAGACACCTCTCCCTGGGCTACCAGCCCATCCCTCTCTGGAGCCTCTGGGGAACTCTCTGAAAGTGAGGGGAGAAGGAGATGAAACATGAAAAGCAGAGTATAACATACAAGATGTGATTGGATATGAGAGATGAGGGATTAAATGTGTGATGTGTTAGTGACATGAGGAAATATGAGACATGAGTCGAGAAATTTGTCTTCAGATATCAGGTGTAGAAAAGGAAATAATAGGTGACGACATGATGAATGTGAGGAGAATTGAAATATAAAATACGACATGAATGAGTAGAGTTAATGATGCCTGAGGAGAAAAGGAGAAGAGATAAAGGATTAAATAAAAAATGAGATTCAATGAAATAAATTGAAATAAAGAGATGAAATTTTTGAGATTAGAGTATGATCGTGTGAGTTACATGTGAGATAGATGAGATGAAAAGGAGGAACAAAGAAGAGATGAAACACTTTTTAGATGAGAGATGACAGAAAATATGAGCAGAGAAATTTGTCTTCAGATATCAGGGATAGAAAATGAAATGACATGAATAAGGAGATTTAATGATGTTTGACGAGGAAAGAAGAAGATGAGAAAAGATTAAATGGGAAAAGAGATTTGATATTTTAGAAAAAATTAGATGATATAAGATCAAATGAGATGATTGGATAAGAGAAGAGGGGATATGAATGAGTTGAGTTAAGCAGTTTATGGAAAATTAAATAAAATATATAATATGAGATGAGAATTGAGCGATAAAGAACGACTATGACGAAGCAATTCGATGAGAAACGAGATAAGAAGACATTAGTTGAGAAAAGAGATTCGAGATTAGGTTTATAAGGAATTAAAATGAGATGAAATACAAGAGATGAGTTGAGATTTGATGACAAGTGAAGCGAAGCAAAGAATGTGATGAGATGCGAAAATGAGAATATGTCATCCAAAAAGCCCTGTTTTTCTCGTGTTTCATCTTTGATAAGGATCTCACACCTGGGCTGTTCTCTGTGGTAGAAGGCGTCTCCACCGAGTCTCTCCGTGCCGTCAGTCCTCGGTTCACTTCCTGTTTACCTCCATGCTCACTGGCTGTCGTCACTCTGAGGGGGCGGGACTGCTTGATGAGCGACGGCCGCGACAGTTTATAGCTGATACCGCTGGGCTTAGAGGCGGGGCTGAGGCTGGAGAGGAGGGGCTTCTTTAAGGCGGAGGGGGCAGGGGGAGGGGGTGCTGACCTCTGACGTCACTGGAGCAGCAGGACTCTGAACTTTGACCCCTCCCCCTCTGCCTCCTCCCTCGGGAGTTTGGCTGGTACCGGAGGGTTTTGCCAAGTTTCCTCTGGGCGGAGCCTGAGCGGAGGACGCTCCTCGCCCGGCAGCCCTGTTGATGGAGTATGAGCGGGTACCGGTGGGGTTGCGATTGATCGAGGGGGAGGAGGAAGAGGAGGAAGGGGTGAGGGTGGGGGAGGGCTGCCGTCGGACCTGTGTCAGGCTGCGTGACCGAAAACGGTCGCCCTCACTGAGTTTGATGGACAGAGGAGAGCTGAGGCTGTCACTGGAGTGGGAGCGGCTGGCCGGCGGTTTCTTTTGGAGCGGGGATTCAGATCCAGAACCGAGACCAGAACCGGGCCTCGAACCACCTGGTCGAGCCAAGCTGTGAAGCTGTCGCAGAGAACCAATGGTTCCGCTCCGTGGTTTGGATCCAGGGAGACCGTTCAGGGTCTGCTTTGTGCCGTTGTTCAACCCGAATGCAGTTTGGCTCGGTTTGGAACCACCGAGAGGTCCACTTTTAGAGACAGGAAGTGTTCTGGGGCTGGGCTGTGGTGATGATGGTGATGATGATGTCACAGACGGGGCAAGGCTTTGCCCCTTCACTGTGGAGGACGTGGTCGTCTTCTTGGCGTCACGCTGTGACACCATCGGTGATCCCGTCGTCCGTTGGGAATAATACTGATGGTTGTTGTTATCGGACTGATTCTGTCCAGCGTTCCCACCTTTTCCTCGTCTCAACTCCTTTTCTCGGTCGGATCCTCCGTCCTCCGCCGTCTCGTTTTCTTTCCTCCATTTCATGGAAAACGAAGTCGGCACTCGGATGAATCCGTTCTGCTTAACAGAAGTCGGGGACGCAGTCGGACCCCCGTTGATCCCTGCCGGGCCGGGGTGGTGGTAGAACCCGTTGGTGAGGCGGGTGCTGGCGCTCGCGGCGGAGGCGGTGGCCAGACTCGTCTGAGCGCTGTTGGAAAGTGGGTCGGATTTGGGCCTCGAGCCGAACTTGGGCAGCCTGGAGACCATGGTGGGCATGGTGGGAGGGGCGACTAGAGGAGGGGCTGACATCAGACCCCGCCCACTTCACCATGGAGACACTGAGCACGAAGAGCTGTGGACGAAGGAGACAAGAGGGACGGATTTTAGAACGATCTTTGAGGTATCTTCACAAAATCTTTTTTAGAACAAATATTAAGAAAAATGAGACTGATCGTTTCACAAATCTTACAGGATTATATATTGACACGAGAAAACTGCTGGGCGATAATTCAATGTGATAATTTATCATCTTTAAATAGAATCGCATCGTGATGAAATCATATATCGAGATATTGTGACACACATCTCAGATGAAATTAACAACACACCAACTCAAATTTATCAGAAAATCGGAATTGATAAGAATTCTGATTATGAGAATAACTCAGCGTAATTAAATCAAACTTTTGTCTCGATATGATGTATATGTGTGCATGCATGTAAACACAATAAGTGTATAACTGGAAACATTTAAGTGTCCCCCTAAGGACTTAGACCCTGAACCCTCAGGGACTTAATGACGTCTCCTGTTTAAATGTTAAAGTGTGAGAAACTGTAAAGGCTTGAAATGGTGTAAATACCAATGAGACAGCGCTTTGCTGCAACATACGATGTTACCATGACAACGTCATATCATATTATGTACAATTGTTGGCATTTATTATATGTTTTTTAACCCCTGATTGAAACTTTTTCCAGACTCTTTCCTCACGAGATGAGACGTGATTGTCAAATAACAGCTTCAAAAACAAAAAGTTATGAATAAAGTTGAATAAAGTCTGATTTAAGTTGTTTTTATGTTCCATCTTTGCCCCTTAATGTTTCTGTGTACATGTATTATTCCAGACTGAACTCACATTTCCGTTCCTCTTTGTTTACCTTCTTTCTTACATTTCCATGCTGCCACTGCTAACCCCCTGTTTAACATCACATTGCTATGAATTGTGGGTAATTCCCTCGGGCAAAGTCTGCAGAAATGCTGACTTAGAGAAAGTGTTCATAAAGGGATTAAAATGTCTGAGAGAGACTTTGAAACCTTAGATGTTTTGACAGTAGGAACAGAACTAAACTCTCACAGACTTTGCAGGAACGAGCCTCCAAGTCATTCATTTTATCCTCTATAATTTTCTTCCGATCTTTATGTTGATTTTGCACTCAAGTACTTAATTAAATTAAAAGAAAACGCTGTGCTTTTAATGTGTCAAGTAGCTTCATGTTTAATATGTATGCTGGAGGTTCATGACAGAAAATTCCACTGTAGAATTCCAAAGATGAACATGGTTGTTGAGAGATTCTTCCTCTGTAGAAAATAATTTACCGACCTGAGTCAGTGGGAAAAAAAACAGAGAAAAGCAGCAGCTCTGACTCAAACTGTCAGCGTGATTAACGGCTGAAACTCGTGGCAACTCGACTGATCTGCGGCTTCAACACTGCAGGGTGTGTGTGTGTGACGATGCGGTTAGAGGCAACACATTAACACACCACACCCCGAACAAAAACAATCATCCATCCCTGCACCTCCATCAGAAAACAGCAGATAATAATCAGACAAGACACACCCGTCACAGCTCTACTGTAAGACACACCCGTCACAGCTCTACTGTAATCACACACACACACACACACACACACACACACACACACACACACACACACACACACACACACACACACACACACACACACACACACACACACACACACACACACACACACACACACACACACACACACACACACACACACACACACACACACACACACACACACCACACCCTGAGGCAAGTAAGAAACGAGGTGGGCCTGTTTCAGGTCCACAGGGTTGTGATGGTGTTTGTCAGTAAAATGACAGATTTTAGTGTGTCCTTTAGAAGAATAAGCACATGAAGCCACAGTGTATGCACATGCATACCAAGAGTCTGCATTCTCTACTTCAATGCTAAAAGCTAACGCCAACACACTTACATGCTCACAATGACAACAAACATGCAGAAGTTTAGCAGGTTTAATCTTAGTTCAGCGTGTTAACATGCTAAATGACACACAAAGCACAGATTTAGGCTGATATAATAAAAATTGAACTTCTCATAAAACTGTAAGAAAAGATTTAGGAAAACATGCAAAAAACTTTAAAGGTGCTACATTTGATATTTAGAGCATTTTATTGCCTCCACACGGCTCTCAACATGGCGATGGGTAAGCCTGCAGCTAACAATGCTAACAACGCTAACAGTGACAACAACAACAACAACAACAACAACGATTCTGTGCAGAGATTATTTAATAATGATCTGAATGTCGTAGCTTTATAAAAAAAGGTTTTTATAAACATTATTTAAGCTAAAAACACAATTAATCCGTATGCAACTTTTTTTCCTTTCTTTATCATGAGACCAAATGACAATAATAATAATAATAATAATAATAATAACAACAACAACAATCTAGCCCTGCAGTCTGAGCACATGGTGCTGATGTTGAAAGCCTCCTTAGTCATTTGTCTGCCCAAGGCCACCGTACCCTGAGCTTAAACTACACTGAGCATCACAAGCTTTACTAAATTTAAATCTGCTGACGTGTTTTTATAAAGCAGAAGACAGTGAGGTACGAAACTTGTGATTTCAGTGTGATGATAAACAAAACGATCAGAACATCAGTGCTGCAGTTTTTTAAATGATCAGCTGAACGTCCTGAAGGCTCGAAGATTAAAAAAAAAACACCTGAACACAAACAAAGATGCACATTATCAGAAAAGTCTCTCTTCAACAAATCATTTTCACAGTTAGATAAACCACTGAGAGCCAGCGACATAATTCCTGAAACATAAGTTCAATTTGTTTTGTTATCGTCTCATCAGATAAACTAATAGTGTTTCCTGTAAGAGATGCTGCATTAAGCTGACTCATAACTTCCCCTCTGCTGTGTCACCGCCACATTTAAGAGAAGCATTGAGACCCATCACAAGCCCAAAACATCCAGTCAGAGTATTTTATCTTTAGAAGATAGAAGCTGAGGCTGCAATGAGACATTAAGAACTCGTCTTCATTATTCAGGAGGGTTTTACCACAGAGGTCTCCTCCTCTGACTGAAACACTGAATAAAGCAGGGAGGGACTGAGAAACGGGCTAAGGCTAACATTAGCTCAACTTGTTTCTGTGATAACTTAAGATCAAGACGTCTGATGCTGAAAATGTGTCTTCAAACTGATAAAAAGTCAGTTTATGATCAGGTTCTGGCAGACAAACACAATATTATAATTGTTATTATTATTATTATTATTATTATATACTCATCAAGATATCTAACCTAGGTTTAGTCATTTTTAAACATTTTAACGTGGAAAAGTTACATATTAAAACCTTTAACTGACCGATAACTCCAGTCTTTAAAATGTGCCGTTAGAAACAGAAAGTCATGATGACAAAGACCAGGCGGCCATGTTTTCCTCCTGAGAGTGTGTGCGTGTGCGTGTGTGTGTGTGTGTGTGTGTGTGTGTGTGTGTGTGTGTGTGTGTGTGTGTGTGTGTGTGTGTGTGTGTGTGTGTGAGCAGCTGTGATACCAAGGACACACAGGAGGAATGAAGAGTGATGAATGAGGTCAGGACTGAATGATAATGAGATTCTCTCTCGTCTATCTTCAAGTTATGCCTGAGCTGAATTCCTGACCCGCTCTCTCTGTTTGTGTCCAGGAAATAAAGTTTAAAGGAGCAAAAGGAAGCAAATAGTTTATAACTGACTTATAATCCATGAAGCACCAGAATCAGGTCACACATAATCCTCTAATTAAATCATCTACAGCATGATTGTGAACTATCATCTTTGACATTTAAAAAAGATAGTTATTTAATGCATCACACACCCAAATCTGGAGCTACATTATTAACTATTAACTAAACTCTAGTGTTTTTATGCTGCACACATTACACAAGCTGCACTGTGTCCTCATTAACATAATGTGAGTATGTGCAAAAAACTATTATTTTTGAATAAGTTAGAATGTTGTCAATGAACCAAATCAAAATATAAGAAAACTATCAGCTGGTTATTCTTTTTATTTCATAAACTACAGAAGTAGTGACGTGTAAAAAGTGACATGAACTCAAGAGACGTCTGAACTGTTGGAGGGCAAAGGTCGCGTTAACGTGGCGTCTGTTTCTTTTGTGAGCTGGAGGATCGAGGTGTCAGCATGAACAAAAAAAAGCTGCCATTCGCCCATATTGTATAAATTCAATTTGATGTTTGATTGCGGTTTCATTCCCTTCTGTATCGTCTCCTGATTTCCTGACTATCTTTAACGCTTCAATCCAATCTGTTGGCTGATTGATTTCTACTGAAAACTCACTGTGCCAGGTTTATGTGTGCGCTTTAGTTTAATTTACACTGTGAAGAGGGAACTTCCTGTTTCATCAGGAACGCTAAAACACTCCGTCTCTGGCTGCGATCCAGACACTCCATTTGAATAATGAATCCAGGTGTGATGTCTATTCATCTATTTAATGGATGAGGAATGATTAAAGGAAGACTGGATGGTAAAACAACACATCTGTTTTATATTTTGTATGTTTGTTAGCATGTTGCTTATTAGCATTAAACACAGTACAGCCGAGTCTGATGAATGTCTTTAGTTCTGCATATATATATAAATATCACATGGTCATAAGTATTCAGACCCTATATATATATATCACACATATATAAGACCTTACAGCTCACAGTATATAGAATCATGAGGTATGCCCAAGGAGCTAGAGACAGTACCAGTCAAAAGTTTGGACACATCTTCTCATTCAACTACTTTGAAGAATCTAAAATATAAAACATATTCTGGTTTGTTGAGCATTTGTTTGTTTACCACATAATTCCATATGTGTTCCATTCCTGCATAGTTTGCCAAAAAATACATGGAGGACTCCCAAACTATGAGAAATAAGATTCTTCAAGCGGTATGTGTGGAGAAAACCAGGCACTGCTCATCACCTGCCCAATACAATCCCAACAGTGAAACATGGTGGTGGCAGATCAAAGCTGCAGGGACAGGACGATTGAATCAGACTGGGCCGAAGGTTTGGACCCGACACACTTAACAAAGGAGTGGCATTCAACTCTGTGACCATTCTTGAAGTCTAAAATCAATATTACCATCTACAATTTGTAATATTAATCTACAATGAAGAAATTTTTTTAAATAAAAATAAAGAAAAACCATTGAATGAGAAGGTGTGTCCAAACTTTTGACTGGTACTGTGTATATATATATATATATATATATATATATATATATATATATATATATATATATATATCCAAAATGTATGGCAATACATCAAATAGGAAGTACTAGGACGTAGGACCGCTGATTAACATTTCCATAATTTCCCTCATAGTGATATAAAACAAGCAGCGAATCTTCAAATTTGACAAGCTGAAATCAAGATTTTTGTTGTATTTATTCATGATAAATAACAAAACTGATTCATCGATTGATAAAGTTTTTGTGGATTTATTTTCTGTTCAGATTTCTAATAAAACGATCTCAAGTATGTGGATGATGAGTTGAGATTATTTTAGCAAGCTCCTCTCAAACTCAGACTGGTTTTAGTGCAACTACAGAATGTTGAATGTGTCTCATGTTCAGGTTCAACAACATGACTGTGACTTCAACGGTGATTTAGATAAAATAAACGACTGTTCTGACCTTGACAGCCGTCTGATCGAACTGAACCGTATCAATAAAGAATGTCCTGCTGACTTGTCACTTTCATTAATGGAGTTCGGGAATCAGAGCTGCAGAGCGAGCCGAGGCATGAACGGTATTCCTTAAGGAAACTTAAGAAGGCGGAACAAGCTGGCATGAGTTGTTCAAGGCCCAGGAAAGGAGAGTTCTACAGCGGGTAACAAACCCTCTGAACCCAAAGCAGTTTTTGCTGCATTTTTTGCTCCTGTAACATTATTCTCTCTGTGGTTTTGATTTTTACTATAAAAATAAAAGTCCTGCTCCTCTATGGAAACGGAACAATCAAGACTATAAGTAGAGAGAACTCAAACATGTCTTTAGTGAAGAATAACACAGTTATAATGACTCAAATATGTGTCTTTTCTAAAAAATGCAACCTCTTTGATCATTTATTTGACTAAATTTGGAAAACTATGGAATATATTTATACAACATGTTTCCAAGTGTCCACAAGTGATAGCAATGTTGGAAAAAAAAATGGAGGCTCTTCGTGTTATATTTACTGAGCTATTCACAACCTCTACTTCCAGCCTCTCCTCTCCTCTCTCTCTGCTCTGTGTTCAGCAGCCTGAAGTTCAGTCCAAGTTTTACAGATATTTTTGTCACATGACTGTTGGTCTCAGATAAATCAATCATGGCTTTATAGTTTAACTGAGGAGCTCAGAATTTTATGTTTTTAACAGAATCTGGTTAAAACAAACAGTATATTTTGGGTGAAATTTTGAATGAGACATGTAGAATAAAATAATTTTGAGGAAATATCTGAATTTACGCTTAGTTTCGGTTGCGTATCATGACGCAAGCATTCGTCGCACATGATGTGACCAAGGACCGTCGGAAAGATAAAAACCTGATTTCAACAGCTTCTGGCTTTGATAAACAGTTTACTTTTGTTTGTTTAAATGAAACATGCTTCTCCATTCATCTCAATCTACTGAGCATCAGTTATATTGGTGACAAGAGGTGCCTGCTAAGATAAACTGTTATAAACTGATAATATTATATTAAATATATGTATTCCTTATTTTACAGAAAAAAAACACATTTAGTTGATTTTTGTGTATTCAATTAATAGAAGTCTAATTTGTAAAATATGAAGCGTGTTGTCAAACTGAAAGTAGACGATGTGATTTATCAGCTGTGGTTTGAACTTGAAACCAGGCTGATGTGACTGATGGACTTGGAGATATGAGAGTTATTATGGCTGAACTGGACTGGATCCAAACAAGGAAGAAGAGTCCACTTTAAAGCGTTCAAACAGCCACAGACTGTGAGGAGAAGACAAACATCTCTGGTGCAGGAAACAGTTAAGTCGAGGTCGTCATCATATCCTGAAGCTTTTTATCTGATGATCACTATCTTTAGATGAAGACCTAAACAACCGACGGGATCAAAGTTCAGATGTTTTGTCGTTATATAACAGGATCAGAGTTCAGTCGTAATGAACATGAACTGACCTGGAGGTGAATGAGATAAACTTATATCACAGATATTAAAAAGAATAAAATGATAAAATCAATAGTTTAGAAGCAGGACGTCCAGTATTTGGATTAAGAAGCTGGTCATAAAATAAGGTGTAAAAGGTTCCAGACTTAAATGTATGAAATCAACATTTGATAAATTCTGCTGACTAGAAGTAAAGAGAACTCAAACATGACTTTAGTGCAGAATAACACAGTTATAATACAATAGCTCAGAATTTAATGTTTTTTACAGATTCCTGTTAAAGTAAACAGTTTATTCGTGGCTAGATACATGCAGAATAAAATGTTTTTGATGAAATATCACAACTTTAAGCTTAGTTTCGGTTTCTTTTTCAGATGATGTGTTCATGGACCGTTGGAAAGATGAAAATCTGATGTAGATCTTAACAGCTTCTGGTTGTGATGAATGGTGTAGTTCTGGTGAGTGTTTAAAGGAAACATGCTTTTCCATCCCACCGGGGTGTTTTTGATTCAGATCTAATGGAACCAGACTGCCTCTCTTTTGTTTCCTCCACTGATTCCTCCTTTTTTCTGAACCCTGACCTCCTTTTCCTCCCTTTGACCCCAGTCTCCTCCCTCCCAACTCCCCGTTATCCTCCCTTATCTTCCTCTCCTCCTCTTCCTCTCCTCCACTGTACATCCACTGAGGCTCACTGGGTTAACAATGTCCTCACGCTCCAGTTCTCTGCTCATTGAGCTGAGAGGAATCGAGGGCCGTCGGCCAGAAACACCAGAGAAGATCGACTGAATCCATCTGACTCTCCATATTTCACTTTATGTCTTTTAATTTTTTATCTAGTCAAGTAAAAGTAAAAATATATATATATATTTTCAGTGACCTCAAAGACACTTTGAATCCTCTCGTACATACAAAGAGGATTCAATTACACAACATGTAAAACATAAAAAAAAAGAACAGCTGTGTGATTTACAAATGTAATAATCAGCTAAAAGCTTTAAAATAATTAATAGGGAAATATTTAAATTTCTGTTATGATTATTTATTAATGTCACAAGCTTATTTTATAGCTATTTATCTTTTTTTTGCTCATTTAAAATTCGTTTATACAGTTTATACCTGCATGTTCATATTATACATATTTTTTTATTTCTGGCTTACGCTTGAAACTGAACACAGACTTCCCATTAACTACACATGCAAAAAGACAAATAATAATATTAATAGTAATGCTTAGCTGTTTATGTATTACTTGCAGTAATTGTGATTGTTTACTATGTTGTTACCATGTTTTTACTATGTCTCTTGTTTGCACTATCCTCTCTGCTGCTGTAATCCTGCAAATTTCCCCACTGCAGGACTAATAAAGGATTATCTTATCTTATCTTAAACTGTCACCTTTCGGAAAATAATAAGATTGTGTCTGTAATTGAACCGGTTCATGAGGATTAACGTTTTTATTTCATAATTTTCAGGCGAATACAAAAAAAGTGGTTGTTTGTTAAGGTTTGACCTGTTTCACTGGTATGAACACCACAGAAGAAGAACATCATGGTTTGTTAAAGGTACATTAATGTGTTATTAGGTGCATATTGAAGACTGTTGGGTTGATTCTTCGGTAACAGAAGATTCTGTTATATAAAAACAGCTGCAGGTTCTCAGGTGATTCACATTTCATTCATTTCTCAGACTGAGAAGAAGTTCACAGATGGACCAGAGACACAACAGATGGTCCGGACTGAAACCTCTGGGTGTTTTTAAACCGGACACCATTTATCTTCACATGCTGAGGCTGAACACACACGCACGCACACACGCATGTACACACGCACACACACACACACACACACTCTGTTGTGAACTTTTGAAGAAGCAGCAGAGAATAAAAGCAGGCTAATGTTCTCCAGCAGCAGGATCATCTTCCCTCATCAATCAATGATAAATGAATCAATAGAAACCTGATCGGCTGCTGCTCTCAGCATGTGACTGTTTCTATTTCTTAAAAAACATTCTGAAGATAACAACAAATACAAATATGTTTCAGGGCTCAAACTCTAAAAAAAAGACTCCAAATGACAATTAAATTCATTGTCAATTAATCTCCCAGTTATAGTCTGGATCAATAGATTAATCGTTTGGTCTACTGAACGTCTAAAGTTCTGTTTTGTCCGACTAGCAGTCTTAAAAACAAAGATATTCAGTTAACTGAATCTAATATATAAATCAACATTTTGGAGAAGATTGAACCAAAAAACGACTTAAAGGAGCCGTGTGAAGGATTTAGTGACATCTAGTGGTTATGAGGCAGATTGCAACCAACTGAAACTTCACATATAACATTAGCATATACTGTAGAAACACAACGACGCCATCCGAATGTGGATATAAACGGCTATAAATCTAAGGTAACAGAGAATATATTAAGATTAAACCGACGAAAACATTCAAAGTTGTTTGGGTTAAAATAACTACAGAAGTGCCGTTACTGAAGTACTTCTCGTTCCACACGGAGAACAAACATCGGTCTCTCAGCTGAAAGATTTATACCTCCTCCTTCAAGATTACGTGTATAAGAGACAAAAATAGTTTGTTGGATATCTATGAATTCAGGGCATTGTTTTTTGCAGGTGTAGCTACGAATGCTGGACGAGGCAGACAACATTTCTTATGATACAGGGCCATTTCATAACTTATAGCAAATCATTCCACTGACATGAAGAAAATCATTTTTACCATTGAATCTCATCTTGTTCAGATACATTAATAAACTCTTGGACTGGATTTTTATCTTATCTTTCAACTCTTTTTATACTTTTAGTTGCATTTATGTTTCATCCCGACGTCTTATCAGAAAACAGAGCTTTTAGAGAGTTCTAAGTGTATGATTTATAGATTTATAGCCGCCTCATTCTTTATCAGATAAAGTGTTTGCTGCTGTAGAGTTTAAAGGTCAGTGGTGACGTAGCTGCTCTTGTTGGCGGAGACATCGATACGTTGAATAAGACATCAGATCTGAGCTGCTGCTCTTCCGCAATGTGACCGTAATCTGAACCAGCAACCTCAAACAACCCAAAAACAGCAAAGGATTATGGGTAGGAGGAGAGTCTCCTCGTCTGTTGTCATCCATCCTTTCCTCATCCTCACTCTTCCTCCTCCATCTGTCTCTCTAGAAGTTATTCTCTCCTCCTCCTCTCTTTCCTTTCCTAACGGCCTTCCTTTCTGAGCTTTTCTTTCCTTTCCTCACTCCGTCAGCCATGTTGGAACAACTGCATCACACTCTATTGTATTTACTTATGAATTACTTCCGTCTTTCATATCAACGTTTAAGATAAGATAACACTTATCTTAAACGAGTTGAAAAATGTCAACTCGGGCAAGAAATTCTCGTGACTCTGTCTCATTAAAGCCCGTCAGCGTTGAGATTCTCCGCCCGTCCACACTGACGTTGTTGAATCAGAAATGGAGGAAATAAATATTGTAAACATCTGTGTTCAACCAAATCTCTACGATACCTCATATGAGTACAGAGACCAGCCGACACTATGTGTATAAATATATAAACCATATGGTACAAATAATAACCACGCTGCCCTATTTACGCCTATATGACATTATATTGAGTGTTGATGGCGCTGCTACCATGTTAGCATAGCCTAGCACCGATCGATCCAACCAAACCCCATTCAGAAAACAATCCGCAAAATTGTTTATTTGGGTTCATACAGCTGTAGTTAACCAGCTGACGTTTTAGTGTAAAACAATATCTGTGTTGATGTTTGTGGATATCCATAAACATTACAAGTGTACCAAGTGAATACAAACGCTGCTTACAAGCAACCGTTCACGTATACGATGACTTCCTTCACAGTTCACCATCAGCAGATAGATTTAGTGGTTTGTTTGCTGTAGACTTCATGCTGAAATCACGTTTCCACACCACAAAGCTAACCGCATCAGTCAGAAAAACATTTTTACATCTTTCATGAATGTTAACATTTAAACAGAGATGTTGATCTGCAGCAGCCGTGTTCACAAAACAACAACAACATCTACCTTCAGTGCTTCAAACCTAGAGCCAAGCTACAGGGCGGATACAAACACATATACACACACACAGCATGAATGCTCTGTCTGTTGGGCATTAAACAAACACACAAGCTACAGGGCGGGCACACACACACACACACACACACACACACACACACACACACACACACACACACACACACACACACACACACACACACACACACACACACACACACACACACACACACACACACACACACACACACACACACACACACACACACACACACACACACACACTATGGCTAATTGAGCCCCGCCCAGAGACAGATCGACTCCAGTCTGACACGTCACTGCTTCCAGTTACTGTGAGGAACATTTATCTGGTCCTGAACTAGTCCCACTTTAGTCCTGATCCTCTACGTGACCTCCATCAGTAAACGAGACCATCAGAGAGAAGATCGTCTGTTTCTATATAGTTATTCTTAAAGCTCCTCATCGGAGCCACCGGGTCGGATTCTGGTGAAATCAGATGAAATCATGAAGGTTCACCAGAAACTCCTTCAGCTCAGACTCCTTTAGCGATCAACCGATTAATCAAAACAGTTGGTGATTATTATTTTTCGTATCATTGCAGTTCTAATGAAATGTACATAGAATTGAATATATCTGCCCCATATCGGTATTGATATCTGGTAAAAGAATCAGTATTGGTATCAGGTATTGGTGTGTCTCCAGTTTCAGTGTTGTAAACATCAGGTTTGAGAGTCAGTTCCTACAAATCAATACAAACTTCACATCATCAGCCATGAAAACCAGAAGCATGAGAAATCGTTTGAAGCCACAAGATGTTTTCAAATGTCTCGTGGTTCGACTTTAACAGAATCAAAGTATTTTTAACAGGAAATGTTTTTACAAACACATTAGTTACTTTACACTGAACCAAAACTCATTCAGACTTTTTTCTCAAAAAGGTGAAAAGTCCAGAATGTTTGTTTCTTCAGGTTCTCAAGGTTCTCAGTGAACTCTTCATCACATCAGCTCAGCAGCAGAAGGTTGTATCCTGGGAAACACCCCCCACCTCTCTGGTGTCATAGCAACTTTGCATGAACAACATCCCTGTTGTACTGGGGGACCCCCACTCACCCCAACACCACCATCAATGTGCCACAAAGCAGCTCTTTCTCTTCGACCAGCAGACTCCTCCTCCTCCTCCTGATCCACAGCTCTTCATCCAGAAACTACAGCAGCAAGTACTTCTACAACAACCAGTTAATCTACAGCAGCAAGTACTTCTACAACAGCAAGTACTTCTACTATTTCTACAGCAAGTACTTCTACAACAACCAGTACTTCTACAACAACAAGTACTTCTACAGCAGCAAGTACTTCTACAGCAGCAAGGACTTCTACAGCAACAAGTACCTCTACCGCTGAGCTCCTCAACACACACACACACACACACACACACACACACACACACACACACACACACACACACACACACACACACACACACACACACACACACACACACACACACACACACACACACAACACACACACACACACACACAAACACACACACAGGAAGCCTGAGCAGAGAGGTCGGTGTGGTGAAGTGAAGGAGACTCGAGCTGACGGAAACTACGCTTTTTACAGTACATGCAATGAAATATTTGCAAGTAAAAAGCCAAAACTTTATCAATACATCTGTGAACATGTAAACGAAAGTGAAACCTAATTCAGTCGGCTTGTCTTAACACCTAGAAGCCACAAGAACTTTTTCCAAAATCACTTTGATTTAAATCAGAAACTCACAAAGAATACATAAACACAACTTTCAGTAGTCGACAGAGTTCAATACTCTGATAAGAACACATTTCAGTCGGCACCAAGAAGCTACTGAGGTTCATGATGATGATGATGATGATTAGATCAGAGAGGAAACTCTGCAGACAGTCAGAGACGAGAGGACGGACAGAGAGATGGACAGATTCAACAAACATTTCCTGCCACAAAAAAACGGGGTGAAACAAGATCAACATCTGTCGGTCAAATATATCAACAACTATTGGATGGATAATGAGGAAACTGAGGCACAACAACTAATCAGTTAATCATCTTTTTCATGTGTTTCCAGTTCCTCCATTCACTTTATATGATATGCTGCTCGTCTTTATCAAATGTGAAAGTAAACTGAATTTGATTAACAAATAATGGATCGCAGCCACTAAAAGCACCATGAGTTGTGCATCTTTAACTATCAGCCCAGTTTAGAGTTCTGATTCTCTAAAGATATTCTACTTATATCATCATTTTGTGTTTTTCTAATGTATTTTACCCACAGACACAGAGAGAGTGAATCAGCAGCAGAAAGAGATCCAGTGAAGGAGAAAAAGGAAAAGTCAGGAGGTTCATCACAACAAAGCAGAACAGCAGGACATTAGCCACCGAGCTAACCGATGACTCGGCTTTAAACTCATTACTGATTAACCACGGAGACTAATGAAGCCTGAGGACACAGTGAGGACGTAGAGAAGACAGAGTGGGGACACAGTGAGGACATAGAGAAGACACAGTGAGGACACGGTGAGGACACCGAGAGGACACCGAGAGGACACAGTTCTTTATTGTTTCTTATAGTTTCTTATAGTTTATTTTAGTTAATTAAAGTTTATTTTAGGTGATTAAATTGTATTTTGGTTAATTAAAGTTTATTTTAGTTAAATAAAGTTTATTAAACCTGGTTCAAACTGAGACTTGAGATAAAATGTTGCTATTTTATAGAAATACACAGTTGCATTGGTGATTAGAATAATTCATAGTCTCTTAATTCATTTTAATGAAAATATAACTTCAGGAAACAAACTTCTTCTTTGTGTTCTTCACTTTTTACATAAATAATCCACCAGGTGGGATGTTTTTGTTCTTTGAGAACAGACTGGAACAATGCAAGTTTGATGAGCTGCGTTCTCTCTGCGTCCTCATCAGGTGTCTCAGCGGTCCATCTCCTGTTAGCCCGAAGGTTCTCTGAGGGTTTCTGTTCTCTGACTTCATCTGATGCATCCTGTTGACAGTTTCACTTGTTCCTGGTTCTTTTGGTTCTCTGCTAAAGAACAGGTTTTTATCTCAGCAGGAGAGAGAGACAGAAATAAAGTCCTGCAGAGAGAGACAGATGCTCTGGACCACCGCCAGACTGTAACGGACACACACACAGATCTACTTCTGTTCTGCTGCTGTCAGAGAGAACCAAACAGAACCAACAGACCTGAAGACAGCAGACCAGCAGAACCTCACAACTAAAGAATGGAAACCAAACATCTAGAGAACCAGCAGAACCAACAGCTATGGAACCGGCAACACAAGGTCACCAGAAGGCTAAAGGTCTAAAAGGAAGGAACAAAGAACTAAAGAACTACAAGATATGAGCGGAGAACAAAAGATCTAGAGAACAGGATGAAAGGTCTACAAGACAGAACCGGCAGAACTACAAGACAGAACCAGAGAACAAAAGATTTAGAGGACAAGACAAAAAGTCTACAAGGCAGAACCAAAAAACTACAACTCACTACCGGATAAAATAAGGTCCAAAGGACAGAACCTGGCCTGCAGAACAAAACAAGTAGAGGACAGCAGAACCAACAACTACAGGATGGAACCTGCAATACAAGGTTGCCAGAAGAGACAACCGGAGAACGAAAGATCTAGAGGACAGAACGAAAGGTCTTCAAGGCAGAACCAAAGAACTCCAAGACAACAACCAGACAACATAAGATCTACATAACAGAACCTGCTTTGCAGAACAGAACAAATAGAGGACAGCAGTCATCGTTCTCCAGTTGCAGAGCAAAACAACTCAAAAGACAGTGGAGCTTAAGTTCTAGATGACAAGAACCAAACCAGACAACAGAACCAAGCAACTAGAGAACTTAAAAAATGTTACGAGATAAAAGAGCAGAACGAATGGAACCAAATGATCTAAAGTTTGGAACCCAGCTTGTTTCATGGTTCTCCACAGAACAGGACCAGCAGAGAACCACAGTGAGGAACTACCTCTGGTTCCACAGTGGAACTAAAGAATGTAAATAATGGGGTCAAAGCTGTGAAAAATGTCTTTACCCTCGGAGACATTCCTCTGTTAAACACATTTTGACTTCTTTGTTTTTTCTTCCAGTTTCTTAAAACTGAACTGAAACCAATGTGTTTCTTTTCTGTTTTCATTGTAAATTCAAAATGTTATATTGTTCCAAAAACTAAAGTCTTCAAATGTCTTATTTTGTCTTAACAAACGAGAAGTGTGAAGACATCAGTTTGGGTTGTGGGAACGTGTGACTATTTAAATATTATGGATGAAAATAATCATTATCTGCAAAGTTTACTGACGAAACACTGAGCCCTCATGAATATTAATTTAAGTAATTAAGAAGGTTAAAATAAAGTGTAATAAATAAATAAAGCTCTGTAATACTTATACACACACGTTTAAAGACAAATAAACTGGCATGTTTATCATGTAAACAAAGCATTATGGGATATCTAGCCATTGCTTTGTGTTCACTTATTTGACTTATTTAGAGCTTAAAGTTACTATACATTGTATTATTGGTTAATCTGTTGCTTATTACATGGATTAATTGTTGTATAATACATGTTACAAAGTCCCACATCACCTTTAAACGTCTTGTGTCGTCCAAAAAAACTGGAAAATATTGAGTTTTCTTCCCATAATACAAAGAAAAGCAGCTTAGAAGCTGTTTGACATTTTTATGTTGACTAATCAACTAGTTATGTCAGCTAATTTAATTGTTCATTTCCTTATCATTGCAAATAAATAATTGACTGAATCACTTCTATTTCATTTTGTTACATTTTCATCTTATTTTCTTTTAAACCGCAATTTCTCAAAAGATAATATTTGTAAAGTTGTATAATGTATTAATATGTACATTTATTATATATTATTGGCATAATATGTTGAATCAGATCACGAATATGCAATGAAACCAGCTGGTGTGTTAGTGCAGCGATACATTATGTCATGTTAAATGTGTGCATGTGTCATTATCGAGCTACAGTCGTTTCCGCTCACCTGCAGGCTGGACGAGCATCAGGCGTCAGAAAATGCGGAAATGCAGACTTAGATGTGGTTGAATGAACCGGGCTGGATGTCTGTGAGGATGAGTGCTGGTTAAATCCCGAGAGCAGCCGGTGAAAGTCCTGATGCAAATAAAGAAACACAGATCAGATCCAGAGGGAGGAGGAGGAGGAGGAGGAGGAGGAAGAGGAGGAGGAGCGACGCGTCTCCTGCGGTGTTTTCTCTGCTGCTCTCCGGCCTGTCACAGCTGTACCGATCACTACGGGGTCTCCCAGCAAAGTGTGTCACCTGCACGGGTTCCCCGACAGGTGGATTGATATGAAAATAAAATTTAAAAAAAAGGTTCGTTTTTCATCCGTGTTGCACGTGTGCAGAGGACGAGCTGCTGCACGAGCTGCTGAATCATCCGCACATACATACACGCGTGCACGCGCACAGCGCTTGCCCGAGGAACAGCTGACACTGACGTCATCCGTCCACAGTAAACATAACCCTTTCCTCACCAGACTCTCCATTCAATAAACATCATTTTATCTCCACAAACAATATTTCATATGGAATAAGGAAGTATTCAGATCCTATACTGCAATAAAAGTAAAAACACATTTTTTTTTTTAGTAAAAGTACTAATACAACAGTGTAAAAATACTCAAAATAGTTTATAGGTTATCAATTTATAAATTGACTAAACCTGTCAGATAAATGTAGGGAAGTAGTGGAAAGAAGCATGAAAGTACAAGTACCTCGACTGTGTACTTGAATAGAGTACTTGTAGTAAATGTACTTTGCTACATCACCAGTTGACTATTATTTAATGAATTTACATCTCTTTGTTTTCTTATTCAAACAGAAGATAATTCATTCATCTCGTTATCTTCTGTTCCTAAAGAGAAACATAATCATCACCATCACCCAGTTTCCTATTGATGAAGATTAATCATTGATAAGTCACCTGATAAATCAATAAATGTGTTAGAAACATTATTATTTATTTTAGAGACTCAGTTACTACGCCACCTCCTGTTTGCTTCTGGAACAACAGCTGAGAAATGACTGACGTTAATGAAGACATTTTCTTAAAATATTAAGGTAAAACAGGTTTCCTTTCAATAAAACGGCAAGTAGTTATAATAATAAACTTAATAAATGTTATAATAAATAAAAGATAAGTTTGAAAGAGTGATTTGCTTGCTTCATTCTGACTGGATACTCTGTTACAGTAAAAACACTAATACCACTGGTAAAAATACTTTGTTACAGTAAAACTACTAATAGCACGCTGTGAAAATACACGGTTATAGTAAAAGTACTAGTATCAAAATTGCTATTTTAACCATGATTAATTATTATGTGTGAAGTTGTTTTCAAATTAGATTTATTATGAATATATATCAGAAAAAAATCACATGCATGAGTGAATTTAAGTCATGTGAACGTAAAAAAAACATGTTGATCGTTCAATGTTCAATAGTTGCTTTCATTATGATTGATTAGGATGTATATAAGAAATTCCACTGTAACTCTGATGTGCAGTAAAAACTTTATACTATTTCAAAGATGACGACTTTAAATGATGTGTTTAGATATTTAAATTGTAATCTATCATTGAAATTAAATAAATGTGTGAATCATGTGTGTTTCATATTCAATTCATGGTCTCATGTGTAAATGAAGAATAAAGATGTTATGTTTTTGGTCGGTTGTATATAAATGACATTAAGTGTTTTTGTTCAGCTGTAGGTGTGATGTGAGTGTTTGCCCACTAGAGGGCGGAAGTCACCTCCTTTCACTGCTGCTCTGAAGACTGAAGCTTTTTAAAACAATAAACTATAATATTCTTAATTGTAACGCCTTGGAGACTAATTAAAATGTATTATCTAATGAGAAAACGCCCACAAACTCAGTTTAATTGGCCTTCGAGTTAAATGAGAAAACAGTTTTCCTCTAAAGTCGATATATTTGACACTTTTCTCTCCTTTATTTCTCTCATGTGTTTTGATTTAAAGAGTATTTGCTGCATTATTCAGGCAGAGTTTCACCGGACGGACTCATTATCTTCTGAGTAATGAGTTCAATTTCAGGCCAAATTACTCCCATCTCACATTTTGTTTCTCAGACATTGTAATTTAAAGTTTGGGACATTTTCCCTCCAGGTATTTGGCTCCTGATTCTCTGAAGGATCCGATGAATAAAACTGATCAGACGTCAGTGGAATCGATACGTTGTGATGGAGTTGACGTGAGGTTTGAATAATGTTTAAGACGAGAGGGTCTCTGAGGGTCTGCAGATCTGAGTCCCTCACCGCCGCCTTTCCTCTCTCTGATGGAAACACTTTGGAGAGGAGACGCGCAGCAGGTGATGGTGGGACCAGGACGGCGGCGGCGGGTTTCACGAGGAGAAGTTGAGTCTGGATACCCCATGGAGAGTTCTTCTAGTGAGAGCCGGGACCGGGACCACCTGGACCAGCACCAGGTGGTCACAGCCGGAGCGGACAGCCCCGCGTCGGGCGGCGGTCTCAGCCTCCGTGCGCTGACCGGCTGCGTCCTGTGCGCGCTGATCGTCTCCACCCTGCTGGGCAACACTCTGGTGTGCGCCGCGGTCATCAAGTTCCGCCACCTGCGCTCCAAGGTCACCAACTCCTTCGTGATCTCTCTGGCGGTGTCGGACCTGTTCGTGGCCGTGCTGGTGATGCCCTGGAGGGCGGTGTCCGAGGTGGCCGGAGTCTGGCTCTTCGGCCGCTTCTGCGACACCTGGGTCGCCTTTGACATCATGTGCTCCACCGCGTCCATCCTGAACCTGTGCATCATCAGCATGGACCGCTACTGGGCCATCTCCAGCCCCTTCAGGTACGAGCGCAAGATGACGCGCCGCTTCGCCTTCCTGATGATCGGGGTGGCCTGGACTCTCTCCATCCTCATCTCCTTCATCCCTGTGCAGCTCAACTGGCACCGGGCGCACGCAGACAACTCGACGGCGGACGACCCGGACGACTGCAACGCCAGCCTGAACCGGACCTACGCCATCTCCTCGTCCCTCATCAGCTTCTACATCCCCGTGGTGATCATGGTTGGGACGTACACGCGTATTTTCCGCATCGCGCAAACCCAAATCAGGCGAATTTCGTCTTTGGAGAGGGCGGCAGGGCCCCGCGCGCAAAGCCACCGCCACCGCGCGTCCACGCACGACGAGAGCTCGCTGAAAACGTCCTTTAAGAGGGAGACGAAGGTCCTGAAGACCCTGTCCATCATCATGGGGGTGTTCGTGTTCTGCTGGCTGCCATTTTTCGTCCTGAACTGCGTGGTGCCCTTCTGCGACCTGGACCGGGTGGGGGAGCCGCCGTGCGTCAGCGACACCACCTTCAGCATCTTCGTGTGGTTCGGCTGGGCCAACTCGTCCCTGAACCCGGTCATCTACGCCTTCAACGCCGACTTCAGGAAGGCCTTCTCCACCATCCTGGGCTGCAATAAGTACTGCTCCAGCTCCGCGGTGGAGGCGGTGGACTTCAGCAACGAGCTGGTGTCCTACCACCACGACACCACCATGCAGAAGGAGGCCGGCGCCGCGCCGGGTCCTGGGCCGCAGAGAATCATGCAGCCGCCGCAGCCACCGCCGAAAACGGACGGAGACGCAGGGCAGAACTTTGACAAAGTCTCGGTGATTTCGGATGATTCCCGTCACCACAGCAACTTACTGCTCCCCGCCATCCTGCAGTACGAGTGCGAGGCGGATATTTCTTTGGACATGCTGCCCTTCAGCTCCTCCGGACCCGCCGACTGTTACGTTATTCCGGGTCAAGTCCAGGACCTGTGAGCCCTGAAACAACAAACAGTATTACAGAGCACCGGTTCGGTTTTACTTTTATCCGGGTTCCCCCTCAATGTCAGACACCATGCAGGGGTTTAACCTCCTGCTGCCAAAATGATCTAAATACGTTTTTATTCTGGATTTACGTTGTTCAACCAAAGACTCAAAGGAGGAAGCAACAATCTGAGGAAACACAGAAAACCAAATACTTATTATTGTTATTAAATCCCCTTTCTTCATCTTCTGACCCTTCAGATTCATGTTGGGGCCTCTCTCGGGGTCTTGACCTCCAGGTTGGAACCAGTGATCTATCTGTTCTTTATTTGGTCTCCAGAGTTGGTCGGTCGGTCCTCAACATTGGCTAACAATCTTTATTATTAATTTTTAATGTTATGATGCATTTTACGACTTTTTTTTGGGAATGTTTTTGTCAAAAAACACGGGGATTGTCTGAGTTTAACTCTACAAGAAGATCTGGAGTTTCTGCACAACAAATACAACAGATCTTAGATAAATTAAATATTGTATTTCTGTTGAAAACTAAAATATGTGCAACAGTTTTTTTCTGTCTCCTTGCTGACTGTTAACGAGCGTTAAATGGCTCAGATGTATTAAACCATCTCACGACTCTATTCTTGTAAATAAGTGATTAAAAGTGGCTGGTGACATAAAAGACATAAACATAGTATTGATCAGAGATGAACCATTAAACGCTGATTGATCTGATTGACAGTTTAGTTTCAGTCAATCCAACAAATACTCACTGTAGAGAGCCAATATGGATTCATCCGCCGCTGAAAATAGTCCCCAACAAAGTCAGTTTTTCCTGCTGTTTGTTTGATAAAACTTCAGTGAATTACTGATGAAAGTACTTTAGGTATTTAAAGAGGAACCAATGAGCCACAGACAGGAAGTCAGACAGTTTTGAGGGACAGACCAACATGTTGTTGGTCACAAATAGTACAAATATATAAAAACACATTTTTAAAATAGGGTTTGGCAATTGGCAAAGATGTAAATATAACAAAATGAGTCATGGAAGATTCATTATTTAATTTATTGACACACTAGTTTGAACCATTTCACCAAATATATCTCCAATGCTGCACCTGACTTTATGTTCATATTCTAGTTGTTCGTTGTGTAAAAACACACAAACCGAAGTCCGGCTGTTTGAGTAATTGATTCAGAGATGGAGAGACACTCTGAACCAGTTTGTTTGATGTGACAGGACTCACTGAACCTGCCTTTGATATGTTAAAGACATAACTAATAATTACATCATTAGTTTCAGTGTTTAATTGGCCCTTTAGTTAATTGCAGGCCGTGTCTGCTCCAGAGAGATCGTTCACCGAGACGCCAAATAAAACATTAAGCTGAACAAGAGACGAGACGTTCAAGTGTTTGTGTCCATTCAGATTGAGTTGTGTTGTGAACATTATGTTAACATAACATGTGATCTTGTTTGTGGATTTGGATATCCAATCATTGGGTGTCATTTCAAACCTGCAGATGTGGTCTGCAAAGGTGTAATACGCAGCATTTTCCTAAAACTTCTTACACAACGTGGAGGTTTTTGATGAATAACAGGTTTTTACCCTGTTTGTCTTTTCAAGTTTGAAAACACACACACACACACACACACACACACACACACACACACACACACACACACACACACACACACACACACACACACACACACACAAGATGACCTCATTAAATAAGGAACCTTCCTGCAGGTTGTGTGTGTTTTTTGAGCTTGAACTTGAACTCAACCACTTAAACAAATCTGTCTTTTTTTCTTCTGATTCACCACTTTGTTCTTGCAAACACCGCTCCCCTTCTTTACATCGCTGCTTCTCGCCAACTTTAAACACTTTTAGTTTATCAGAAACTGACCAGGCGCCAACCTCTGGTTCCGAAAAGTGAAGCTCCTTTGTAGGATACGGCGGCATCTAGAGGTTACAAGAGCAAGACATAAAAATAAAGACACAATTCTCGACGTGGACAAAAATATCAGCTCTTGGAGATTTTTGTTTTTGAACCATCAGAGGTGTTTGTAGTGGACACTTATATTTAGATCACATGACCCTCATGTAGCTCTCAAAGGTCACTCGTTAATCAGGACGACGTCGTGTTTAAACAGAAACAGAAACACTGAGAACCAGCAGAGATGTTCTCTCTTCTCTCTGGATCGAGTGCAGCAGTAAGAGATTCCTGCTGACGACTACGCCGCCACTCGCTGTTTGAAGCTTTTGTTCCATTCATGGAAGTGTGGCTTCAGGCGCGTGGCAGCGAGGTCAAAGGTCAGGGAGCAAATCACACAACAACAAACACAACCGGCCCTGAAGAGCTGGTCAGACACTCACTCCACTTTCATCTGTGGGAGAAGAAGGCCGGGATTGTGTTGGAGCCTCTTTTCATTCGCTCTGTGAAGTCACTTCAGCAGCTCGGTGCTCTTCACACAACGCCGACCTCTAAGGGATCGATCAATGACTCATCCTGATCAGGAGTGGGGGGGCTTGTTTAACTTTTTTATTTAAACATAATAGTAATATTTAAAAGACTGTTTTTCGTTCCCATTAGACTCAAGAGAAACATCTTTAAGTCTTTGTTTTCAGTCCAAACTGGAGGTTTTAGATCTCACATCGTCACAGACCAAAGATCACAGAGAATATCTACTTAAGTACTCTGCTTCAGCACTAAATTGAGGTACTTGTATTTAACTTGAGTATTACCATTTTCCGCTTCTTTATACTTCTAGTCCACTAAATTTATTTTAAAGCTTTAGCTACTTAACAGGTTCAGATTGATAAAAAAAATTATATAATCAACTAATCAATGATTCAAATAATACTTATTTGATAGTAATGTTTAAAGTCATTAAAATGAGCTGCAACATTAAAGTAATGAACACATGAATTCATCAATAATTATAATCCAATAATATGATTTATATTATTCAGAAATTCTGCACAATAAGTACTTTTATTAAGTATATTTAGATTCTTAAACTTCAGTTTTTTTTACTTAAAGGAACAGTTGCATTTAAGGGGATCTATTTGATAATAATATGTCTTGTCTATGAAAGTTTCTTTGGTTTATAATCACCTGCTATTATAATTGCAATTGCTGTTTGTATTTTAATCCTCTCTTAAGACTCTCCAGTTGATCCAGAATGGCAGATGACAAAAACTAAGAGAAAATATTTCTGCTGTATTAGCTTCTCTGCACTGGATCCTTGTAAAATCCAGATTAGAATTTAAAAATGTTCATCATATCTTAAGTACCTCATAGAACTATATTACCACAACAGAATGCAGAGTTACTTGAGTTACCTAGAGTCTCCAAAGATCTTCTCATCAAACTCTTGGAAAAAAAGCGAATACATTATTTTTCACAGAATGACGAACTATTCCTTTAAATCTAAATTATCCGCTGCTAGAATTTGTAGAAACATTTAAACTTTAAGAGACACCTCTTTAGACTTGACCTGGCTAAGTTTTGTACATTTTAATCTCTATATTATGTATTTATCTTATACTGTGTCTGTATTTTTATATCTTGCTCTTGTTGGGAGTAGAAATGTGTATCTTCGATCTCTTTTTACTCCACAGCTGTCAGATAAATGATCTGACAGCTTTAAGCTATGGTGGAAAATTCTTCAGGCTGCAGGGACTCAGGTGTCGTCAATGACTTTAATTACTGCAGAGAGCATGTGGAGCGTCAACATAAGACCAGGGGAGCCTCATTAAGCTCACAGCACAGAGCTTCAGTCTCCAACTTCCACGGGCTGCTCAGGACGAGCTGCTGCTTCATCAAGTCGAACATGGTGTCTGGACTGTCTTCATGGTGAGCTAAATGGGTTTATATAACAAAGACCATGAGTGTTCAAGTTAAATTCAACTTTTTAGGGAAATAACTTGTTTTTTCTGTCACAATCTTTTAGGGTTTCTTGGATCTGTCTGCTGCTATTTAGCAGTGGCGCTAGTTTTCCTGTAACAAAAAGAGGTGAGGTTCACTTTTATAACTTTTGTAGAACAGAGTCAACTTGGATAAAAAAAATGATGACAGATTTTCAGTCTTAAATATATAAAAGCATTAAAGGAACCACACCAAGCTGGTTTTAGTCCTATTTATCAGATTGATCCCAGTTTGTATCTCTATGCACACAAACGTTTGTCAAAGAGTTCCACAAGGTTCTGTGCTTCAACAGATTCTGTTCACCTTTTTATATATATGCTTCCATTAGGCAATTATATCTGAAAACACTCCATAAACTTTCATTGTTATGCAGACGATACCCAATTATATCTATCGATCAGGCCAAACAAAACCAACGAGTTTGCTCAACTTCAAACAGCCATAAGGACATAAAAACCTGATCACTTGCTGATAAACTCTACTGGTGGATCTGCTCTTGGATCAGGTCTTCAGTCTTCAAGTACTTTAAGAGTATTGGGGGGGGGGACTGAGAAAATTTGTGTTTTTCAGGTTGTCAAAATGCAAACTTACACCTTTTTGTTAGTTATCCCAAATGATCAGAGCACTTGGACCATGTGATGGATGCAGAACTGTCTTCACAAGTCAATCTGTCCCTCCAGACTATCCCTACACTGCTACCTGGGGCTTCAGTGGTAGATCTGCTCCTGGATCTGACGTTCAGTCTGAAAGCTTGCGTCCTCCTCTGGTCAATCTGCAGTATGGACCATCTGCTAACTATCAACAGGGGGCAGACCCCCAACAGGCCAGCTCTCCCACTGGAAACCAGTCCCCATCCAGTCTGGGAGCTCCCAGTGTGGCCGCAGGCTCGACACCAAGTTATGAGCCAAACCAGTTTATTGTGAGTCCTGATTCCAGCTCTAACAAACCTGCCAGTGCTCCTGAGACTTCTGCCTGGGTTTCAGGGTATGGCAGCCGTACTGCTCCGCCTCCTCCAGCTAGCGGCACTGGGAAGACTCCCAGCTTCTCTGTGCGGCCTCGGTCTCTTACTGGCACGAGTGGAAACTCCAACGTGGCCTCAAGTAGTGCAGCATCCGGCCCCGTCCGTGGGGCTCCTCCGTTTCCTCTTCCTGGCCTCCTGTACGCTGCTGCTGGGAACAAGGCTCCAACCTTGGACTTTGGTGATGGACCTGTTCCTTACATCGGTGATCCTGACGCCTTAAACTATGGTGCTGGATCTTATCCTTATGGAGACGGTTTCCTTGCTACAAAAGGCAGTAAGTTTAAAGCATTGAGACTATTTAATTCCACAAACCTTTGCTACTCAGTTCTGTATATTTACTCATCTGAGCTGACCATAATGCCGATTTGTTGAGAAGCTTGAATGAAACTTCACTCAAACCCTCTTGGATGTGTTATTTTTTTCGATCTTCATTTTCAGGTCCAGCAGATGGTTACGCAGCTGCTGGTGGGCTTGAAGATGGACCTACTCCTGATGCTGCCTCTGCTACAAGCTTCAGGTTTAATGCTGGAGCCTCTCCTCCTACAACCTCCAACACTGGTTTTGCTTCTCCTCCTGGTGTTCCCTGGTCCTCTCAGCCTGCAGAGGGAGGTGACTCCTCGTCCTATGAACTGGCAGATGGATCTTATCCTTATGCTGCTCCTGAAGCCTCAAAAACTGGTTCTGCTTCTCCTCCTGGTTTTCCCTGGTACACTCAGCTTGCAGATGGAGGTGACTCCTCATCTTATGAACTGGCAGATGGATCTTATCCTTATGCTGCTCCTGAAGCCTCAAAAACTGGTTCTGCTTCTCCTCCTGGTTTTCCCTGGTACACTCAGCCTGCAGATGGAGGTGACTCCTCATCTTATGAACTGGCAGATGGATATTATCCTTATGCTGCTCCTGAAGCCTCAAAAACTGGTTCTGCTTCTCCTCCTGGTTTTCCCTGGTACACTCAGCCTGCAGATGGAGGTGACACCTCATCTTATGAACTGGCAGATGGATATTATCCTTATGCTGCTCCTGAAGCCTCAAACACTGGTACTGGCTCTGCTTCTCCTCCTGGTTTTCCATGGTACACTCAGCCTGCAGATGGAGGTGACACCTCATCTTATGAACTGGCAGATGGATATTATCCTTATGCTGCTCCTGAAGCCTCAAACACTGGTACTGGCTCTGCTTCTCCTCCTGGTTTTCCATGGTACTCTCAGCCTGCAGAGGGCACTGACTCGTCGTCTTACGACCAGACCAACTGGATGCCGTCTCGTTCTTTACCAGACTTCAGCGACTTGTACTTCAACGCTGAGATGCCGGAGCAGAGCGTGAGTGAGACTTCTCCTCTGCCTCCATCGTCATACATCATCCAGTCCAGAAATGGCTACCAGCGAGCACAAGAGGTCCTTTCCAGCACTGGGTACTCTCCAGAGTACCCTGAACCATCATTCTTTGCCTCCAAGGCCGTCAAAGCACCAAGCGAGACTCCAGCAGAGTCCGGCTCCAAAGGAGGAAAGAGGGTCTAATGAGGTAAAAAGCTTATTAAGTTTAAGCTGTTGTAGAAAGATTGCTTTATGACTAACCTTTTCCGTTCCCCTGTTTTGCAGGTGAACTTGGTTACTGAGAGCTTCAGCCTTCCTGGAACTGTTTTGAAAAGTATTGATAAAATAATCTCACAATGAGAGCGATGTGCTTTTTTTTTTGTTCTTGTGAATAATGCCTGAATTTAAAATAAAAGCTATCAAAGTCTTTAGGATTGGACTGAGCCAGACAACACATGCAGTTGTGATGATTCTTAACATTATACAGAATATAATGTGTGAATGTGGCCCCTTATTTGTAATTTCTATTCATGTCAAGTCCATATTATTCAATATGAGTCTTACTCCTCTCTGCAGACTCATTAATGCTCCAATGCTGATTTTACTAAAATCGGGCACTTAATGGGACATTGGTTAAATCTTCAAATGGCTGAATCTGGTTTTAGTGAGCGACTGGGTTCGGAATCTCAGATTTTAAATTTCGGTATCGTTGCCCCTTAACCCAGAATTTGTCAATCCAGACACCACTGCTCTTATACTCTCTTAAATGACTCTATCTCACTTGGAATGTTCTTTGCACGAACGTATGGATGAGAAGCCAAATGGCTTATGTAAATACTTCCCCTATTTAAATATCAATATTCCTATGACAATTTATTTTTGTTATTTAAAGAAACAATGTAGATGTGTGTGTGTGTATAGATGGACTCTCTTGTTTGAATCTTTGATGCAGCACTAGCTAATTTGACCAAAAATGCTAGAAAATGGACGTCTTTAGTTTGTTTTGTCATGTTATGACAAAAATACTTGCAAATGAGAACTTATTTGTAATTTAAACTTATGGCCATATCTGTGTCTCAGTTTGATTTTTGCAAGAAAATGTGAATTATTGATTGAATTTCAACTGTCAGAAGATTCTGCTGACTCACTGCGACTATGTGGATGTCTGTAGATCCTCTGAGGTGGCTGTGAGGAGGAAGGAGTGCTTGTTTTAAAGACATCCCAGAAGAGAGACTCTCTGGCTGGATTGTGACGTTCAGCAAAATGCAGATCAAATGATCAATTCTGCTGTTCCTGCAATGAAACAAAGGTTGTGCTAATTTATTCATGTGTATTAGTGATGAATAAATAACTCAAAGAAAGCCAAGAGTTCTCAAAGCAGTAATCATTTAACTAAATTCTGGCTTAAAAACATGGACTTGTCTCATGTTGAGCCACAAAGTTCTACGGCTTATGGGTATTTGATTGATCTCTTTATTTTTGAGTCATGGCCATTTTCTTTTGATATATGTTCTTGCAGGGAAATAGATTTCTGCAGGGATGATGTAGTATATGTATTTTTGTAGGCAAACCCAGAAGAAAGCATTTCACTCGTTCTCTAAACAAAAAGCCAATTACTTTATTATTGTTGCAGAAAACATTTATGATACTTACACGTTTTGTTCAGAACGATAATCTTGACAAGTGAACACCAATTTTATGTTGTTTTTTTAAAGTGTGAATACAATCGCATTGCCAGACATTCACTTAGCCTTTTGTAATTAAAAAAAAAAAACTGCCTTCAAATTTGACATTATTTTCCTCTTTCACTGGGTGAAATATTGAAACTTCTTCAGTCATGATCATAGCAACCAACCAGTATTTGCTCGTTAGAGACAGACATGACACAATGCAAATAAAAAAATTAAAAGCCAATGTTTACAGTTATGCACAAGGTTTAATTTAATGCTGAGATGCTAAACGCTAGTATGCAAACGATCGCATCAAGCACAACTGAGTCTGATAAAGTTTAAACTAAGGAGCTGAGTCTGAGAGACTGAACCTGGAACTAATATGTAAACTAAAAACTGCTAAACCTTTTATCTGAGAGTAAACAGTTTTCTTTACTATTTATTCATCTAAAATTAGTGCAACAGAAACACTAGTAATTATTCATAGAAATTAAACAAAGGCTTTGGAGTTTATTTAGTTTTCTTGACACCATTTAGAAAGTTCAGTACTTCATATTTTCTAAAAGATGCATACTCTTTATCCACCCTTCCCTCATGTGATTTAGCAAACTTACATCTAATGCACTTCATGGTTGAATGTTTTCACCTTTAATTACCTTTTTAAACACACAGTATGTCAAATGCCACAAATCCTGACGTAAGGTTTATCTCTATTTCTCTGGTAGACGATGAGTGCTGTGAATATATTAAGATTTTTTTTTTTTGCCAAGGGTAAATAGCACCATTTTGTTCCATCAGTCAGTCTGTAGAGGCACCATGAATTAGCACTAAACGTCCCCATTAGTGCCCATTAACTTCACATGACAGACTACAGCAGTCAGTCAGAATACAGTCAGAATACACTTACAGACATCACATTTTTCTTTGGTTTTTCGTCCTTCGTGGGTTTTGTGGTTCGACACGAAACTGGAGAGTAAAAAATGAAGTAAGAAATCTGGTTATTAAATCAGGTTTGTCGCTGAACAGTCACCATTTTTCACACTGCAGTGAGAGGAATGAGTTAAAGATATGGACAGTTAGTTACAGAAATACCTCTGTCACTGTTGTTTTATTGGGAGAAAGAAAACAGCGAATATGAACCAGTCAGACTGAATGTTAAACTAAATGTTAAACTCAGTCTAATTATCAGGACAGGTTTGAGTTTGAGTAAATTAAACTCTCATTCTGTTGGTCTGAAGCCAGTCTGGATTCTGGTTTGTGCGTCTGTACTTCTTCAAAAGAGTCTTCATCTTTTCATAAACACGTTCTAGTTCTCTCACATTATTTAATTGGCTGATGGACACAACCAATCAGAGGCTGCTTCTCATTAAGGCTGATTCAGAACTCATGAACTAAACTCTCCAAAGCTCCAACAGAGAAAACCAGTTCCTCAAACCGCCTCAGAAACCAAACAAAGAGATGTTTCTTTTTTTTCACATTATAAATGTTAATAAACTAACATGCTTGTACAAACAACATCTTCATAAAGTAAAGATGGATGCTCCACCTCGTTAGCATGTTGCTTGGCAACACATAGAGAGAACCATTGGCTCTTCAGAAGAGATGAATCACGTTCAACAACGTCAGAGTATCTAAAAAACAAGGAAGGCTTTTTGTTGTGGAGAAATACTGCCAAGTCACTTGAGTTTAAAGAACAAGCCCTCTTCTTCTGCATTTCTTCTCCTCTTCCTCCACATCCGTCTGCAGACTCGTCAGGCTTCATGATCCGGCCAGTGATCAGGTACTCTGGATGGGCCTGTGGAAGGCAGAGAGGCGTTCACTGACACTCAGTAACAAACAGGACTCAGACAGCAGAACTCTGAACTGACTAGACTTTGGGCAATGTGTTTTTTTTTTTTATTGTATTCCGCCACATCACATAAAGATTTAAATACAGAAAATGGAGCAACGTGGGATGTTTCAGTGAAGAGCAGCCTGCAGCATGTCATTTAAAACACTGATAGCCGGCTGATTGCTCAAGTGGACGTCTTTTCACGCCGGGCGCTGAAGTGCCACTTCTGAGCAGCTAGTGGTTTCTGCAGAAAGACATTATTGTCTGAGTAGAAGCTCGTCCTTCAGCTATCTGTCACCCTGCTCTTTTGTGTTGGAGACAGCCAGCCCTTCAAAAGGAAAACTGAATGTTAACCTGACAGAGCGTCAAAGGCCTCAGACTGCCTGTCAACATTCACTGCGTTACAAATCACATACTTTTTATTTTACAACATACCACAGCTGCTCTTAGAAAGGAAATACATTACATTACATTACATTACAGTCATTTAGCAGACGCTTTTATCCAAAGCGACTTACAATCAGTAGTATATTACATATCATTCACCCATTCACACACTGATGACAGGCTACCATGCAAGGTGCCACCATCAGACTCTAACTAACATTCATGCAACATCCAGTCCACACCGATGGCAAGCCTTCGGGAGCAACTACCTTGGAGAACTACCTTGCTCTCCACTACGCCACAGCCGCCCTTATACTGTTAAAATACTGTTGCATGCAGTTTGTCTTGAATTGGGAAACACTACTGCATCACAACTGCATAAACTTTGACCCGGTTGCTTGTTTATCTTTTATATATAAATATATTGTGGTTCAGAAAAGCAAGAAAAGCAGGCTGACGTATACACTGTGAAATGCGAATTATTTATCTATTTATTTACCAGGGTCAGTGCACATTAATCAACATTTCACATTTCACCTCAATGTGAATGTGCCACAGTTAGCTGGAGAGCAAATTGTAATCCCTGGGCAGGTTAATACATTTAATTGCCTTATAGCAGAATATTTTAGTATTTATGACATACTTTATATTGGGACTTACTAAATCTTTTTCTGAATATGAGCATTGGAACAAACAGAAAATACCACAATGTTTCTATACATTAATAGTGTTTGGGTGGTTCATATTGAAAGATAGAAATATTTATTTAATATTTATTAATTCTCTAATCAATCCCTTTTTATTCACCACATTTTTCCTGTCGTTTCCAATTGTTTTGATCCAGAATGGACTGTGTATTAGTGATTCTAATTCAACTGATTTGACTGTTAAATTAAAATAGCTAGTTTATTTTTGTTCAGTATTTTGTTACATTTGCTGGATTTAGTATTTATTTGACTCTTTTGCTGCAAAAACAGACGTCTGTTCTCAGGCCAAAAAAATTCCCACTGTTGCACCAAAATGACAAACTTTAAGGTCAGAAAAATAACGCTGGTAAAGAAAATTGGCCCCGAAATGAGAAAAATGAGAAAAAGAGAATAGGAAAGAGAGAAAATGATGAGCTGAGAGAGACAAAGAGAGAGAGGGGGATGAATAGAAAATGATGGATGAGTCTCTGTTTTAATCAACTGATCTGACTGGACAAGAGCTACTCACACACACACACACACACACATACACACACACACACACACACACACACACACACACACACACACAGTGTGTCATTTCACTCCTCATCACTGGTGTGTGTCCACTTTCTGTCTCTTCAATCAGCAGCTCATCATTCAGAGGGCACTATGACTGTACTGTATGTGTGTGTGTGCGTGTGTGTGTGAGAGTGAGTGTGTCTCTGTAAGTGTGTGTGTGTGTCTCTGTGTGTGTGTGTGTGTGTGTGTGTGTGTGTGTGTGTGTGTGTGTGTGTGTGTGTGTGTGTGTGTGTGTGTGTGTGTGTGTGAAATTGAATCAATCATCATAAATTCAGAGTCCAGTTTAACTCAAGATAAAGCAGTCGGGTCAGAAACTGAAAGTGTGAAGATCAAATAAAAAACGCTTAAATCAGTCAAAATTTACAGAGTCTGGTTCAGGGTATCCTTTATGTGTGTGTGTGTGTGTGTGTGTGTAGGTGTGTGTAGGTGTGTGTGCGTGTTTGTGTGTGTGGTGTGTTGTGTGTGTGTGTGTGTGTGTGTGTGTGTGTGTGTGTGTGTGTGTGTGTGTGTGTGTGTGTGTGTGTGTGTGTGTGTGTCACCCCCTCCTCACCCCGTAGGAGGCAGCGTTGTGCAGAGAAATCAGTCTTCCTTTATCTTGAGTGTCGACCTCAGCTCAATGCTGCAGCAGGTACTCATCCACCTCCAGGTTATTATAGCCCACTGTGACTTTTTGAGATTGAGACCATAAACTCAAGTAGAGTCATTTTCTCATTGACTTCTATACAACCAGAGGAGGCGCCCCCTGATGGACAGTAGCGAGAATGCAGCTTTAACACATGAAGCATTGACTTCACTTTTTAGAACCAGTTGTTGCCTCGTGGTCTTCACAGAATGAGACCAAAACAAAGATGGCAGCCGGCAACATTTGCCCTCTTTGTCTCCGTCATTAAATAAAAACATGCCTCTATTTTTAGAAAACTCTTGAAGACAGTGAGTCATTTCTATCTTTTGTTTGTTTTTGGAGCCGCTGAGATTTATTGTCTTTAATATGAAGCAGAGTTAAAATAAGATGTTATTAGACTGGTATGATAAATAATGAAACCCAGACAGATGGTCTTTAGATTTAATCAGCTCAGTCAGAAAACCAAATTTGCAGCCTGAAAAAGAAAACTCTATTTTTTTTTCTGTTTGAAACACATAACAAAAATATAATGACCTCCACCAAGGAGGTTATGTTTTTATCTCCAATAAAAAATATTAAAGAAAAACTACGGGCCTGATTTTTATAGAAACAAGGCTATTGCATGTTGAAGTAGATCTGAAACTATTTTCTGTTAGGTAGACAACCTTGATGGAGGTCTGCACTCTCTGAGTATCCTTCTAGTTTTCTATTTTTTCTAGTTTGTGTTTTTGTGAACAAATGTCATACTACCTGCATACAGTTTGTATTTTATACTAATCTTCACCGTATTGCTGCAGTCGATGTGCAATAAATCAACTTTTTGGTTTCATGCTAAGAGGAAATGTTGCAGTATTTGTGTAGTCAGACGTCTCTGTGATTTCACAAACAATTTAACTTTAAAAAGTGATAACAAAACTAGAGTTGCCTCCCTCAGGAAGGCGCATAAGACTGTCACAAGCCACCACAAAAAGATAATTTGTCCCAAAGTTTATTAAGAACATAGTTAATTGTTCACCAACCCTTGCTAAATTTAAAAATGTTGTCCAAAAAACATAAACAGCTGATATGACAAAGCAAAAGTAGTAGTTATTCAAACAAGAGTCTATAATCATGGCAAGGACCCTGTGAAGTTGCATATGCTAACATGCTATCTAGCTTATGCGTGCTAGCAGGATTTGTCCCATAAAGGACCATGAAGGTCTGAACCGAATTTCACAGCAATCAATATCACACTTTATCACAAAAAGCAACAAATACGTCAGTGAAAACACACACAAGTCTGTTGTTCTATCAATGTGAGGACCATTGACTTAAAGTGAGGACATGTTGTATTTCTCACCTGTCAACACTGCTTTGGTGGACGGTTCTGCCCTATCCAGAGAGGTTCGACTGTTGGTGTTCTTGATGCAGCAACAATGCACACGCACACACACACACACACACACACACACACACACACACACGATGATACCAACAAAGAAGAGCCTGTCTCACAGGCTGCATTAGTGACAGATTTTAAGAATTTATATTTTTCAGTTGAAGCTTTAGTGACCCTGTTCCTCAAAATGAATCCACTGACATGTTTTCTCATCATTTGTCAGAGAAACCTTCATCTAACTGCTTTGTTGAATTGAGTCATCACAGAAAGGTTCCCATTTAAGAGTGATATTACTAATTATTTCAACACAAACTCATAACTTATAACAATCTTGATACTGATTCCTATGATGTTTTGTTTTTGTTTTAAAAACTGTTTCAAAGACACATTCTGACATTTTATAGTGTAAAACATACATGACAGCGCTCTCTGGTGGACAAACCGTGTAATTGAGAAACTGTTTCTGTTCCAGGTTCTGCATTTCTGTTCTCAAATGTTTATTTACTTATCAACCTAACTAAACATATCTGCAACAAGCTGATATTATCTCCAGTAGATAATGATGGCTTCTGCATGCATCCCTGCATGTATGATAAAGTTGTTTTTTCTCCTGATGCAACTGTCGAATAAGTCACTGGTTAATTTTTCTGTAAAAGGCCATTTTAAACTGCCTCCTTATCTCTGTTATTTCTGCAACCACACATCATGTGGACAAATTATGATACTAGAACCTGCATCCTTTTTGCTGAAAGTGCTTTCACAGTTTTTGCATACTCATCCTGGTTTGAGCAACAGAGACATTTTAAACTAGATCATAAAGAAAGAGATGATGTAGTTGATGATCTGTCCACTAGATGGAGGACTTCATCCATCAGAATGTGCAGTGGATCGTTCTGGGTTTTACGGCTCCTATAATGCTGCTTGTTGTTGTCTTCCTTTACTATTATTCCTGTGATTTCGTCCTTTAACGTCTTAAATTCTGCTGGACTCGCAGCTCAAACCCAAATACCTCTCTAGTTCTAGATTGTTTTCATCATTAAAACATTTCCATGATGAATTTTTGTAAAAATGTGTCTAAAACGATGCACATCCCAAATATCTCCAAAGTGGAACCATAAATAATAGAGTTTAGGTTTAAATGAAACAACATGATTAACAATATAAAAGTCGGACAATGAAGACAGGGTGGAACTTTCAAAATGTTCCCAACTTGAGTTTGAATCCACATCTGTAATTTGTTCAAGAACACAAGTTTGAGTTACAAATTATCATAATTAAAAATGTACACAGATCCTAGAAACAAAACTTTAACAGCATCAAACATCAAATAAACAGACAAAACAATCAGACAACTCAATGCAGAATACAACACAAATCAATGCAAGGCAGGTTCATTCACAAAACACATTTCAGCAGTTAATTCTTTACAGAGCTTTACATAAACCATCTTAAGACAAAATAAGCACATTATTAATGTTATTTTATGTGGATAAAATATTTAATTTTACAATTTACACTTGAAATTATGACGACAGGTGTGTAAAATATACCTTGGTATATATTTTAAGATTTCATTGGAGTTTTTTATTTTTACAAAATGGACCAAAACATTGGCAATGAGGAAGATCTTGGGTAAATAATGATGAGAATAAATATAAAAAAATATTTTAATCATCACCCTCTAAACTGAAATTAAAATCAGTCATGAATATCAAATAAACAAGAAGAGTGGGCTGCTGGATCCAGTCATTATAATGGAGGGAGAGCTCATCACATGGCTTTACTTTCTCTTTCCGTCTCCGTGGACTTCAGTTCCTGCTGGTTGGTGCTCTGAGTCCCGGAGGACGGCATGTCCTCGCCGTCGCTGGTGTCATTCCTGCAGCGCAGCGCCCGGGGCAGCGATCCGCAGAGCGCCTTCCTGAACATGGAGCTGGAGAAGACATAGACGATGGGGTCCAGCGCCGAGTTCAGGAAGTTCAGCCCCAGTGACGCAATGTTGAGCTGGGTGAAGGTGTAGAAGGAGGGACAGTCCCACGGCCGGTACGAGCCGATGACCCACAGCCCGATTGTTGTCACCGTGGTGGGCAGGAAGCACACCATGAACACCAACACGATGGCCACGCAGACACGCATCGCCTTCCGCACCTTGTCCGGTTTCCCCATCTGCCGGCTCTTCAGGAAGCCGAAGATGCGGACGGAGCAGAACAGCAGCATGGCCATCGGGAGGAGGAACTCCAGCACCGTCAGGATGCGGTGCATGCCCACCAGGACGATGATGGCCCGGGACATCTCATTGTAGGAGGTGAAGAAGAAGCACTGGGTTTTGTTGCCGGGGATCTTGATGTGGTTGTACGCCAGCATGGGAATCCGGGGGCCGATGACCAGCAGCCAGACGAACGCCGACACGAACGCAGCCTGATGTTTGGTCAAACGGTTGAAGCGGTGGTGAGGGTGGACCACCTGGAGCAGGAGGACAGTCGTCATTTACATCATTCTGATTTATCACTTAAAATTATTGGTGATCGTCAAAAGAAAACTTAATCCAAAACCCAAAAAAGTGTGTGAACTTTATTTTCAGGAGAAAGGGCTGTTTATTCTGGCAATAAATTGGCTGATATCATAATCACATCGATTTGTCAATTTGTGATCAATAAGTGAGATACATGTACCGATAATTTGGGACATAGTTTGTATATAAGAAGGGGACGTCTCTCATTGGTTTGTGGATGTTTTGAAGCCTGTAGTTCAGGGATATTAGCGTTGCCATTTTGTTTTTTTTGCAACCAGTGAACAGGAAGTGACCATATATGCACTGCGGAGGAGTGACGTAGAGACGTCGTATACGTCTCTGGTGTCGACCTGTCAATCAGAGTGTAGCCCCGCCCTAAAGCATACCTGCTTTATGGTCTATTTGACTCTAAATGGAACATAATTTACTAAATGAACATCATGCTGTATTGAAGAAGACTTGAAACTAGAGATTGAGACCATAAACTCATGTTTACAATGTTTACTGAGGGAATAAATCAAGAGAGAAGTAGAGTCATTTTCTCATAGACTTCTATACAACCAGAGGAGTCGCCCCCTGATGGACAGTAGAGAGAATGCAGCTTTAAGACATGAAGCATTGGCTTCACTCTGCAGAACCGGAGGTTGACGCCCGGTCTGGCCCCAAAATATAAGGGCAGAAATGTTTTTTTGTAATTTGTAATCAAATGTGTTGGACTACATTCACCACTAGTTGGGAAGCACCAATCATGAGACATCATTTTGGTATCATACTGTAATATAGAAGGTCTACTGACGTGTAAATTATTTGTCTGTTAAAATCATTTTTAGATTCATCACGGTTAATTATGTCAAAACATCACCACACAATCTCCTCACCTTAAAGTAGCGGTAGATCGCCACCACCGTCATGAGCGCGATGCTGGCCGAGCGGTTGGAGAACATCAGGAAGAGGTTGATCCGGCACAGGCCGTCTCCAAACACCCAGTGACCCCTGAGCAAGGAGTCGATCCTCAGCGGCAGACTCACAAGGACCAGGAAGTCGGCGATGACCAGGTTGAAGAGGAACAGGTTGTTGGGGTTCCAGGTCTTCAGCTTGAAGCAGAAGATCCACAGGGCGACCATGTTACCCAGTAGCCCCAGTATGACGTCGATGATGAGCACCGGGGGAAGAATCACGCCCTCCAGCTGGATGCCGACGGGGGGGCAGCCGCCGCGGCCGCCAGGTACCGAGGTCGTCAGGTTCAACATGGTGGAGGCGACGTATTTATTTACTCTAACTGAAGTAGATGGATCAGTGTGGAGACAAGTTCAGATTATTTTTAGGTGCTTTTATTTCAAATCAGTTGTGGTTTGTGTGGTGGTTGGACGAGTCGGAGGGAAATGACCTCAAGAGGAAAGTGTCGATATTCAGGAAATTAACCACTTCCTCTTTTCACCTTCCTCCTTTTTTGTTTAAAAAACAAAAAAACACTTTCATATACTTCATGTATAAACACAAAAGTACTTTTGTGTTTATACATGAACCAGTTTCACTTCTAAAACATTAAATCCATAAAATAAAACAGATACATATTAATAAAAGTATATTATTATAATGTAATATGATCTATGCAGTTTTAAAGATACTACTACTAAATCTACATTGATAAGTTACTTTCTTACTGTAGACAAATGTAACAAACACACACACACACACACACACACACACACACACACACACACACACACACACACACACACACACACACACACACATATATATATATATGTAATTAAATCTACATTAATACAAGTGAGTTTCTAATGTAGAAAAATGTAACAAACACACATATATATATACTATACTCTATACTATCCAGAACTCACCAGTCAGCCGTATGAGAGGACTTCATCCATAAAGAGTTCATAGACGACTGTCGGTGTATTTATGTCTCTGATTCCAGTTCCTGTGTGGTCGTCTTCATCAGCAGTTTACCAAACCAGCACTGTTACACACAGAAACGTGAGGCGTGACATCAGAGACATTCCTTTGATATTTCACCATATTTCACCATATTTCACCAAATACAAAACATCCATCCAAAGACGCACAAACATTCAGGAGTTTAATTCAGTTCAAACAGAAAATCAATTTATCAGGATTGAGATTAAACAGGAATCAATAAATGATCTATTGTGTTTTCTTTGTCACTGAAGGTGAGATTGTGTTTTCTAATGAACCAGCTCCTGTATTTTTAATATATTAAATATATCATGTCAAAATGGAACTTTATTTATGTTTAAATTATAACATAAAAAGCAATATTTAACTACAACTATAATGTTGTTCATCATTGTTATACTGTATATCTTATATTTAGAGGCAGACACATGCAGAAATATGAGATTTATTTGATTAATTGTTTATTTTATTTTATTTTTATGTGTTTTAAAAATATATATTTGGCAATAATTTAGAGTTTCCAAAAAGCCCCAAGTGCAAATACATTTGAATTTAACCTGTTCTGCTCTGGATATATCAGGATGAGAGAGAGAGGAGAGGGGAGAGGATGAGGAAGAGGAAGATGGAGGAGGGAGGTGGAGAGGTGAAGAGGGGGTAAGAGGAAGCTGCTGTTGTTTAATCTGAGCGTCTTCTTGAGTAACGATCTTCAGTAAATGTCCTCAGCCCTCTTCCTGTCTGAAGCCGAAGCTGTCAACTTTAACCACCATGAAGAAGAAGCAGCAGCAACACTCTGGGTCGATGACGGATCACACGTCCTGTCTTTATTTTCCGTCCTCTTCCATGCGTCACTGCTGAGACGAGACAGGTTGAACGCTGAATGACATAAAAATGTACAAATTAAAGAAGAAGTTTTGCAATCACAATTACCGTTGTTGCCTTTATTTCTGATGAATCAGCATCTTTCGGCATTTTTGTTCGGAGTCTCTCTGAGTTACACAATGATACAATATTATGGCTTCATATTGTTCTGTTTTATGATTAATGTAAAGATCTGGAGGATGAATGTGTTTCTGAGCGTCTCTGTGTGGTGTTATCAGAGCTTCTCCTTTCTTTGTTCAAATATTCGGCAGGCCATGTGCCGTTTAGTGCATGTCAGTGCATGTGAGCGTGCCTTTTTACAGCTGATAACTGCGTCCAAACAAACAGCGTTGTCATGGATACATAGCAACACACCCTCTACTTCCCCCTCAGGTAAACACCGCCAGTACTGTTCATCTATTGTTTGCACTGTTAGCCCTGTTAGCTGCCAGCCGCCGACTCAGCCGTCGCCATGTTGAAGCCGTATGGAGGCATTGAAGTGCTCTGACTTTGTGTTTAGAACCTTTAAGTTTAATGTTTTGTTTAACACATTCAGATGAATGAATGATGATGAATGAATACAGTTAAAAAATAATTTAAGTTAACTCTAAAAGTATTCTCAATACTAAATGCTCTAAATAAAATATATATTTTATACATATAGATATATAAGCAGCCAGACAGGAACAGTTTTAATAAAACAAGGAACAAGATTTTAATGGTACAATTATGATCCAAACGTTTACAGATGAAGTCCAAAGAGAAGTAGAATCCACCTGTTAACAGAAACAGGTAAAAAGGTAAAAAGCATAATAACGAGGTTGTCATGGTGTTCTGGTTACAAACGTGGTCGCGTTGCGTTGGGTTTGTGGGGTATTGGATTAAAGTTCTAATTAGAACACATGACCTGACACAAGTGTATTATTTAAAACATACACTCTTTAACCTAAGGCTGAAACTGATACAGTCAGGCAGTAAATCCTCCTTCATGAAGGTCGTAATGTTAATTCAGGTCTCTACTATTTATATCTCTGCCCTACACACAGAAAAAGAATGGTTCTTAACTGGTTCTTTAAAAGGCTGTGTGGTTCCACGTATAGCCACACCCACTAAAGAACCATTTTATCTAGTGGAGAGTTCTACATCGTTATCATAAGGTTCTTTGGGATATTAAAGGGTTCTTTATTTATTTTTTGGATGGTGGATGGTATCAATTTGCAATACATAAAAAAAAAAGGTTCTTTAGAGAGTTCTTTAAGTTCTTCAAAGAACCAGATAATGCTGCCTCAAAGAACCATTTTTGATGTTTTTTGAGGCACATTATTAGGGTCTTTGAAGTTCTCTGTCACGTTCCTTAAACGTTTAAGGAAATGGTTCAATAAAGAACCTTGATCTGAAAGGTTCTATGTGGAACCAGAAGTAGTTCTTCTATGGAATCAATCCAAAAAAACATTTTCGGTTCCAGATGACACCTTTATCGTTCTGTTTAATTGAGATGAACGCTGTGACAAGATTTCTTCTCCCTCGTTAATGTAACGAAATACTCTCATTATTGCTGTAAAGGAGAGAGAAGTGCTGCAACACTGTGAGGTATAATTCAGTAAAGAGAGGATCAGGTTTTGATCCGGTTTTAATTATCTTATGTCCATCCAATTACAATCTGATTGACCTGATAGATCCGTTACGATCCTTAAGATCAAGTCCAGTCATCTCTTGACGACTAAAGCTGGCACAGCTCTCACTTTCCCTCCTCTTCTTCACCATCAGTCTTTAAAACCCACAAACATTTCCCAGCCTGATTCATTCCCTGTTGTGTACTCAGCAAAATAAGAATATGAATTTGAATTCATGCATTCTGAATCCAACCGTCTGATTGTTTGATGCTTTTAAGTTCCGTCACCGTGACGTTTGCAGGTGATTTATCCTTCAGAGAGGAAACACTTTAAAGCCAGTCAGCCTCCGTCCCGTGTTTTTTAAACTATAATGCTCTAATCTCTCAGCTGGGGAAAGGAAGCGCGTCTTCAGAAAACGTTTTTAAGTTGTATCCTCTGTGATGTTGTGTGCATGTGCTTATGTTGTGTGTGTGTGTGTGTGTGTGTGTGTGTGTGTGTGTGTGTGTGTGTGTGTGTGTGTGTGTGTGTGTGTGTGTGTGTGTGTGGGTATCAGCATGGATTAGTGAGTAAAGGTAAGCGTGTGTCTCTGCCTGTCGAGGCGGATTTCCATCCCTCTCCTCTTCACTCTCAGTCACACACAAACACAGCGACCTCGTTTGAACCACCGCCATCTCATCGCGTCTCCTCCTCTGGACTCATGGCGCCCTAACACTCGTTTGTGTGTGTGTGTGTGTGTGTGTGTGTGTGTGTGTGTGTGTGTGTGTGTGTGTGTGTGTGTGTGTGTGTGTGTGTGTGTGTGTGTGTGTGTGTGTGTGTGTGATTGTTTTTCTGTCTCGGACCGTCGTGTTATGCCATTCCTCCCTAAGGACGCTGAGCGATCCGATGGGCTGTCTCTCCTCTACTGGTAAGCTAATTCTCTGCTCCTCCCTCCCTTCCTTTCCTCACCTTCCCTCCCTCCTTCCTTCCTTCCTTCCTTCCTTCCTTCTCTTTTGTTTTTAATAATAAAACTTGTCTCCTTTAAGGTTTTACAGCTTTTTTTTCTCTGCTGCAGCAGCAGTAGTTGATGTGGGTCACAGACTTCAGAGGTGAAATAGGTTTACAGGCTGTTTACCGGCAGATGCCTCTGCGTTTAAGTCCACATGCTTGAGCTCGGTTCTGGGTCATGCATGTGAGAGCTGCTTTAAAGGGAAGATATCAACAGTTTTTAATAACAACAGCAGATCCAATCCAGTTCCATTTCATCTTTGTTGACTTTCTTCTTTTCCTCCACTTGATTTCTGAGGAACATTTTGTTCTTTTCACTATAGATTCATATTTAACCTTCAACATGAGGTGAATGTTTCTGTTGTTAGGTAAAAATATTGTGTCTCCAAACTGTAAACTTATCAGGAACTGAAAAAAAATGTTTTAATAGAAAAATGACTTTTAGAAATTATCTCAAGAGATTTATAGTAAAATACTGATTTCTCACTGTGTCGAGTAGCTCAGAAAATATAGTCTATTGATCCACAGTGGTGATGTATGATGATAAGCGACCAACCGTTTAACTTAATTATCATGTAAAATGTAAAACATTCTCTGGTTTTATGTGAGGGTGATTTTAAACTGTTACTGGGGTACAATAAGCAATTTGAAGATGTAACTAATATCATCTGGAATTATAAACCATGTAATCATTGATTGATCACTTACTTCAAAATAAATAATTGAAAGACATTGATAATGAAATAAATTGTTAGTTGCAGCCTTACTACTACTAGCTTACATTTCGTTAAAAGCTTTCTTATTTGAAGGCAAACCATGATTTTTTTAACCTCAACTAAGCAGTTTATTGATTAAACATAATCGGCAAATGTTCACAACATTATCCACATTATTCATATTAGTTCCACAACGTCAACCAGGTGTTACAATTCTAACCATTACGTTACATAACATTTGACAACGTTAACCATTAAGTTATCTCAACTTTAACATTAACGTTTCTCGTTAACCACGTGTAACAATGTTAACGACGACTGTATCACACCGTTAACCGTGTGTTACAACGTTACTCGCCTCTGTTTCGTAACGTTACCACATGTTACAATGTTATCCGTGACTGTTTTACAACATAAACCATGTGTTAAAGTGTTGACTGCGACCATTTAACAACATTAACAACAGGTGAACCTTTGACAGCAAGATACTACCCAAAAGGCTGCCCAACAAGTATACGGTTTATGATCACATTGAACAGCTTGTACAAACCTTACAAGTTTGCTAACATTAATTGACGTAAGCTTGCTATGCTACCGAATACTCTTATAGTAGATTAACTGATCACTATAATGATCTCCTATTGTTGTTGTGCTAACATTAACGTTAGTTTGCTAACATCATTAGCATAGCTAGCTAACATTAGCTTACTCATAAGGTTAGTAAAGTTATTTGCTGCTTAACGTTAAGCTACCTCACTTTATATGTTACAGGTATATAATTAACTATTACATTTGTATTGTTTACGTTGGTGTTATTGGTGGATGTGATAATAGTAGTAGTAGTACACTACTTTATTTATCCACTGTAGGCGTGAAAAAACAATATACTGCACAATATTTTATGTGTATATGTATATTTTAATACAATGATATGAAAACGTTATTTATTGAAGCACGATAAACACGTGATTTTCCACCTTAAGCCTGGAGCTCTGCAGCAGAAGGTTAAAAATGGAGGTACAAGGTTTTCACATCAGATCAGCTGTGAATGTGTTTCTGTCTTTCTCAAAACAAAGTAATACTGATGTAAATCCTTATTACTGTAATGTCTGTTTAGTACCATATATGATGATTGCTGCCTGGTATGCAATGATTCCTAAATCAGCTGACTCATTGAAGTGAAGCTGCTGCAGCTTCTGTTGCTGATAATCTGTCAGCATATGGATCCATCTGCATCACTCATCTCTATGAAAACATCTGCTGCTCCGTTATGCAGGAAGTCTCCTTTTTTTATTTTTGCTCTCGTTTCTGGGACGTCTGTTGACACTTGAACATACGGAGAGGGAAAGCAAACAGACACAAGGATATTAAATATGGAGGCACTTCTTCAAGGTCCTCTTAGCAAAAATGCATTTAAATACAAAATTACAAACATAATATGACATTGTTCATTGGAAATAATTAGCAAGTGCTTGTCTTTCACAATTTCAAGTTTAATGAAACCATTTGAAACCTTCAGAAAGAGATAAAACACATGATAGTTAAGCTAAAAACAATGTTCTTGTTCTTGACCCTCATATTGAGAACTTGTTACACAAAGACTCTCTATCAATACATAATTAAACACTATTAAAGTCAAATGGTAAAATCCATACTGTGGTTAAAAGTAGAAATTGTACCTTTAGTTAAGATTATTTTGTCAAACTTTTGTTCTCAAGGTCAATAATCGACTTTCAGAAATTATTATCAGTCTAATTTCACAGTAAACATTCTGTTTTGCAGGAAAACTTAGATACTTAAAGCTGCTTTAATCAGTATTTTCTATGAGATGGTGGAGACCAAAACGGAACTAAAACATAGAGAATAGTGGACTCTCATTCATTAAGTGGACAAAAACACAAAGACTTCAAGTTAACTATTATGTCATTGATGGTGGTGGGTATAATCAACTGTTCTGAAGAATTGGCCCAGCCACTACATATTCTATCTCAAGTATCACTGCAAACATAAAGTGATAAAATCATTAAATAGAATATCTGTACAATCAGTTACCTGAGTGCACCGGTGATGATTTAATTTGTCCCATTATCATCATGACACAGCAAAGATAAAACTGCTCCATTTCCCCTCCAATCAAAGTTAATTACTATATTTACATGGTGATGTTTCATTTTATTTCACAATTTTATCTCCACTTTAAAGAGTGTTAAGGGTTAAGGGACCAGTTTGGCAGCAACAAGCTGATTCTTTCTTTTGTTAATAACTAGTGAAACTTGTGAAAATTGTAAAAGAGTACACAAAAGTACACAAATTGGCCTTTGAATAAGTAATAATATAAAATATAAAACCTAAGTAATAATATCCTACTATAATATAATAATTTCTTCTAAAATATTTCTATAATCATATTTATTTGTGAAAATGTCTTATTGTAGCAGCTCAAGATGATGCATCAACTCAACCTTTTAAATAATGAATCTCCTGCAGTGTAAATCTGAAGACAAAGAGACATAACCTGCTCCATGTTGGTTCATTCTGGCCCGCCGTCTCTGCAGTGGTGTCACTGTGTTACTGTGTGTGACGTTAATCACTTGCGGCAGGTAATGCAGATTAGCGGGTATTAAGTGCTCAGTTTAATTGCCCCCTTGTGTCCCAACAGAAAGCGGTTGCACGTTGGTCGGCTGTTGTCATCTGTTTGTTTGGCTCAGAGAGAATTGCTGCTGATGCTGCTTTCATGTTATTCATGTGAAAACCAACATTTGTTTTGATAGAACAATAAAAAAAAACAATCCACCAGGAACACTGATGAGTCCATTAGCGCTGATTTAGCACCTGGAATCCAGAACAGTCAAGTGAATCCGTCTTAGGTCCTAGTATCCAATCTGTTGGACCTGAGTCATCAGGGTCTAAATGTAATAAGGTATGTTTAGGGTCCTGTTTCTCAGTCTCCGGTCTGTGATTTTGATTCGTCTTTTTTGGCATTTTGCCTTAATTTGACAGAGGAGACTTTAGAAATGTGGGAGAGAGGGAGATAAGGGTGAGACGTACACCAAAGGTCCTGAGAATCCAGGATTTTGTGGTTTACAAAGCATTATCTGTAACAACTCAGCTACCAATGTGTCATAAACCCGAGTGCATCTCATTATCCTCTGTTCTATTTCAGATTGGGTCTTACAGGGATCAGCTCCCTTTTGGATTTGGTTTATGGTTTCTGTCTCCTCGGGTTCAGGTTAAGGTTCAGGTGGGTTGTGCATGGACTCATTCCTAAAGTCTAGACAACTGAGGACTTCCCATGATGTGGTTCTATCTAAGTGAACACCAAGACAGATCATGACCATCAGAGACGCATATATAAGATAAAATAAAATTAAATAATCCTTTATTAATCCCACAGCGGGGAAATTTGCAGGATCACAGCAGCAGAGTGGATAGTCAGACAAACAAAAAAGAGACATAAGTAGCAAATAATAAACAAGTAATCACAGAGTATTATAAATAAGTAAAAAAACGTTAAAAAACAACAAAATTAACATATTATATAAAAGGACAGAATAATTGTTAATATTGCTGACATTATTTATATTACATGTACAGATATGTGGTGTCACAATCAAAGGTGTTGAATCTCATGTGAACTTTATCCAGATATGAGACTTCCTTTAAAGCATATCCCTGCTTTAATGGAGCAACCTTCACACAGTCTCTCCTTGATGGTATTGACGTATAATTGACGTATTGACGCACATGAAAAGTGACGAAAATATTTGATTGAAGAATGAATTAAACCCCAGTTGGAGTAGATGTCAATTTGTGGATTTCAGATATTTTCAAAATTCTTCGCAGCATTGATGAAGGAGGTTTTTTTTAATGAGGTGATCAATGCAAAATAAAAGTCAGGAGTAGTCAGCAAAAACACGTTGTGTTCATACTGCAAAAATGGTCAAGAATGGGGTACATCTCAGTTAGAAAAGCTTTCTCTGATGACATACAGTACCAGTCAAAAGTTTGGACACATCTTCTCATTCAACTACTTTGAAGAATCTAAAATATAAAACATATTCTGGTTTGTTGAGCATTTGTTTGTTTACCACATAATTCCATATGTGTTCCTTCATAGTTTGGATGTCTTCAATATTAATCTACAATGTAGAAAAAAATAAAATAAAATAAAGAAAAACCATTGAATGAGAAGGTGTGAAGGCTTTTGACTGGTACTGTATATTCAAATAACAATTACTTGGCTTGTATATTAAGATGGATGATGTTATTATTTCATACTAAGCCCCTCCAAAGAGATCAGAGTGACCTTTGCCTCACCTTGGAATCTTTATTCATCCAATTCTACGTACATTATCCCTTACATAACACACAGTATATGTAACCCCGTCCTGATGGCAGCAGCTCCGCCTCACAGCTCACTTTAGAAACCAAGTTCACATCATCAGAGCTCTCAAGTCTGTCAAACAGTCCTGAAGAATCTTCTTTGGCATATTAAAGACTTTTTACTTTTAATCCACAAATGGAAATGTTGTACTTTACTATATCTGCAGGCTGTAGATACAAGATGCTTTGTAGATTCAGGATAAATGTTCAGCACATAAAGATGGGTGAGTCAGAGATGCTTAGGTCAAAGAATTTATGTATTTATAGCAACAGTTATACATTTAGATTTAGCACAAAACAATCTACAAGGATTATTTTAGGGAAATAAATACATGCATGGACATTAAAGCTGTAAGAGCAGAGAAAAAAGGTTTGATCGAGGCAAACAAAAAAGTTGTTGTTTACTCCAAAATCAGACAAAATCAATACATCAGGGCTGAGGGGAGAACAGGTGGGGGATGTACGTATTTAGCTTTTGGTATCATTGAGTACCATTTTATTGTCCTTGCAGTATATACACCAGTACGTTCCCATTCATTCTCTGCCAGATTGTCTAATGTGCTTGACCGTCTGATCTCCTTTTGGACCCTAATTGGTTTAAGGAGTTCACTTTTCTCTGACTAACCTGCCCAGTAATTTATCCTCTTCCTGTTTCAGACCAAGAGTACGACTGAGCACCAGTATGGTGGGGTATTTAGTTTACTTAAACAAAGCTCAAACCTGCTCTGGACTGGTGGAGATTTGGAGCACATCTATTAAAACAGATGATGCCAAACAGATGATACAACTAGCACAGAACACTGAAACTATTTGACAAAGACCAATTTCTGTTCGATATTGCAATATTACAAGTCATGATGCAAATCTTTTAGGTCCGTCAACATTAAATCATCATTCATATGACAAGGACCAAATCTTTCCAATGCAGCGGCCAACAGGAAACTGTTTGGTAAATCTTTTGACATATCAACTTTATAAGGTCATGATGTGTCAATAATGGCTTAACAGTTTGTTGTGCTGCTTCAAGTTGGCCTAAAGAATCATATAAGACTGCTTTCAATATCTGAAGTTGGACTAATCAAGTCCTCCAAGCTGTCACTTGTAATTGTTCAGGGGTTTTACAAAACTTTTCTCAACTAGTATCCTTAGTTTCCTAGGATAGCTGCGACTTTCACAAAGTACAAAGCAGCAATAGTGGTGGTTGCAGCTTTAATGGTTGATGGCAGAAATAAATGGCTTAGTTGATAACGTTTTCAATGGAGATAAGCCACACCACCTTTTCGGCGCTAATAAACACAAACGATCCTGCGATCAAACTCCTGCATGTAACAAAACGCGAAAATTTTCTTCCCGTTTGGTGTGAACAGCATAATAGGATGTCAAAATTCTGCAACTTCATTTTATTTTACTTTTAGAATCTCTTCTAGTGAACCCTAAAGTTTGTGAGGTCAGTCTGTCCACGTAATATATGCTGTCTCTACACAAACACTTTGACACACACACACACACACACACACACACACACACACACACACACACACACACACACACACACACACACACACACACACACACACACACACACACACACACACACACACACACACGTAAGCATCTGAAACAATCTCTGCTCTGGCAGTGAGCTGAGCCTTCAGGACCGGACCAGCAGCTCCACGTTTTGAAATTAACCTCCACAAATCCCTGAGCTTCCAGGGACCACGAGGAGATAATAACCCGCTTTGTGATGTTCATTTGATTATTTCTGATCACTGTTGGGAATTCCTAACATTCAGGTCAGCGCACTCTTCAGCCACCGTCCCATTTTAACAGGGGACAGATTTTATTGGTTTGGATGTGGCTGTGTGGAGGGAGGGAGGGAGGGAGGGGGGTGAGAAAATGACAAAATCCTGCCATGATTTGATTGTTTTCTGTGCAGCAGAGCCATGAAGAGAGGGAGCAGCTCTGGATGAGGTGGGATGTTGATGAATCTGTTGTGTTATTTTGCTTGTTGCCAGGACGATCATGGGCCCGCACGGCATCAACCGAGCCGTTCAGAGGCTGGAGTTCTGCGACTGCAAGAAGGGACTCGGTGAGCGTCGTCCTCTGACCTCTCTGACCTCTCAGGCGCTGTCAGATGTTTCTAAGCTGCAGCTCAGTGTTCAAATGTTTTGTGGTAAACAGAAACAGATAATCAACAGATCTTTTATTTGTTTCCTAACTAATTCGTCTGTGCTCAGGTGTGAAGATAATCGGAGGTTACCGAGAGATGACAGGAGAAGAGTTCGGCATCTACATCAAGAGGGTGATAGCCGGCGGGTTGGCAGCTCAGGACGGTAGGTAGTTTTTTGGGGGAAGTTATTATTATTATGGTTATTATTTTTATAATTATTACTGTCCCCCCTGTCTGTCTGTCTATCTGTCTGTTACTCTCTGTTCCAGGCCGACTTAAGTCAGGTGACCTGATTTTGGATGTCAATAACATCAGTCTGATGGGGGTGACCAATGAGAGGTGAGTTTGACGTCTGCTGTGTCGGCAGTTTATCCGTGAGTGTGTGTGTGTGTGTGTGTGTGTTTGTGTTTATGTTGCAGGGGTATTTTAAGATTAGAGGTATTTGGATTTTTAAGCCAGTCTGTCTCCCAGGATGACATCGTCAGAAACAACTACAGTATGAGACGGATTACCACAACACTTTTTTTACTCCAAACTCATCAAATATAAAAGCTGTCAGCAGCTCTTCACTTCAAACTGTGACGCTCTAAGTTCCTCTCTAGTGTCAATTTTGCATGTGTCGACCTCAGTCTTTATATAAGATTGTGGACGTAGTCATCATGATGGTGTGTGGACAGTTTGAAGCCTTGAGTTTGGCAATTTTTCCGTCGCAATCTTGGCTTTTTTAAAACCAGTGAACAGGAAGTGACCATATTTGGACTGAGGAGGAGTGACGTAGAGACGCCATATACGTCTCTGGTGTCGACCTGTCAATCAGTGTGTAGCCCCGCCCTAAAGCATACCCTGCTTTATGGTCTATTTGACTCTTAATGGACCATCATTTAGTAAATGAACATCATGCCGTATTGAAGAAGACTTGAAACTAGAGATTGAGACCATAAACTCATGTTTACAATGTTTACTGAGGGGATAAATCAAGAGAGAAGTGGAGTCATTTTCTCATAGACTTCTATACAACCAGAGGAGTCGCCCCCTGATGGACAGTAGAAAGAATACAGGTTTAAGACAATTTGGACTCTGACTTTTCATTTGTCGGTACTTCGTTTTATGACCAAATACCTGTTTTGTGTTAATTAGAAAAATTGTTTTACGCTTAATTAAGAGAGTGAACATTGGTGAACATTACATTAGCATTGTCCATTGATCTCGTTTTGCTTTGTTCTGTTTGTATGAACTATATATGTTATGTTCACCTGCACACCAGCTGACATCACACCTCTCTGTCCTGTTTCCTGATAGGGCGGTGGAGATCCTGAGGACAGCCTCGCTCTCCAATCACATGTCTCTGTTGGTCACCAGAGACGATTCATCCAGGTGAGACACAAATAAAGACTCACTGGGATGTTTTTCTCATCCAAGGTTCTTCTGAATCTTGCAAGCCAAACATGTAAAACAAAAAAAATTTGGGGTGTTAATCTGTCCTTTTAAAAAATCTCCCTTTAAGCTTCTTCTAATAGAGAAGTGTTTCTGGAAGAATCCTAAAAGTCTGCATTTATGAATCCTATAAAAACTGTTTCTTCTCAAAGAAGGTTTCGTTTTATAATACCAATATGCCGATGTCCCGACACCAGCAGATGTTTTATAATCCAGGAGATAAACAGTTTTTTATTACTTCAAGCTTTTCCTGCCCATTGACATGAGTCATGTCAGTGGTTTGATCCGTCCTTGGTGTAACCTCAGGTGAATGTTTGGTGTCTGACAGCTTCGAGGTAAACCGACCTGGCACTCTGCTGTCCCCTGTGCTTTTCCCCGTCAGCCTGAGACAAACACACAGTGACACAATAGGGACGCTTATCCACGGGGTTTCAGCTGATCAGAGACCCAAACACAACCAGAGATCAGCGGAAACAACAGCGAGCAGAGACGGTTTCCAAGCTGCACTTTTTACATGACGCTCATCAGACGGCAAACGTTTTCTGTTCATTGAGGTCATTTAGGTTTTGTGTCCGATCCAGCAAACATCAACATTTTACACCACAATGAAGCTGTTTAAAATATCTTCCACTCAGCACTTTGTCCTTAAGAATCATGCGCATATTTTTTCAATTTACATCTAATGACATCATTCAGAGCCAAAGCAGGAAGTATTAACCCAAACGAAAAATCACACTTTAGTGTTCCTGACATCAAATGGCTGTCTTGAGAGTATCCTCATACAACAGTTTGTATGATATCTTACAAAAAGTGATTCCTCAGTTAATGTGCGTTTTCCCACAGAAGTCAAGCAACACGAGTCAATATCTACTCGTTATATAAAAGCAGCCTTTTCAAAATAAACTTCCATCTTCACAGGAAATAATTCAGTTGGTTTTAGACAACAAAACTACTTAGTTAGGTTTAGTAAAAGATCACAAAATACTTAGTAAGGTTTAGTAAAAGATCGTAAAATACTTAGTTAGGTTTAGTAAAAGATCACAAAATACTTAGTTAGGTTTAGTGAAAGATCATAAAATACTTAGTTAGGTTTAGAAAAGATCATAAAATACTTAGTTATATTAAAGAGGAACTAACAGTAGTCTCCTGGAGGAAAGATCTATTTTTGTTGGATTCATCTACTTCCTCTGCCACCTGCTCATTGTGTGATTTAGTGGCCTTTATACTTTCCTCATTCATGATTACCTGGATCACAAATGCAAACACTTTGTGGGATATCTATTAATTATGGCGCATCATTTTTGTAGGTATTGCTAGGAACACTTGATGAGACCATTCTCAATGATGTTTCAGTTCTTCATCACTTGTCGTATTAAACATCTTGGCTTTTTCTGCCAAGAAAACAAAAATAAGTTTTAGGAATATGTTTCATATCGGTTTACAGATACACACAATGTCACTTAAAGTTGTGAACTGGTTGTTAAGGTTTAGGCAACAAAACTTCTTGGTAAAGTTTTTTTTAAAAGATCTTGATTTTTGTTTGAATATAAATGGAAACTCTGTAACAAACGAGCATAAGCTTATTATGTATATAGCCAGAGAGGTGCAACATGGTGGTGAGGAGGACATGAACATGATGATGTTATTGTCCTCATTAGAGACAGAGACAGAAAAAAAGAGGAGGAAGATGAAGGAAATGAGCAGATGTGATGGAGTTTAGGATCAGAAGGTGATTTGATGTTTGACGGATCGCAGCGTGATGTTGTGACTGAAGAGGGAAAAGCTTGAGTCCCTTCAGAGAGACGAGTCATTTTATATTCATCAGTTATTATGAAACCAAAGCAGCAGCCAGAGTCTCTCTCTGTGTGTGTGTGTGTGTGTGTGTGTGTGTGTGTGTGTGTGTGTGTGTGTGTGTGTGTGTGTGTGTGTGTGTGTGTGTGTGTGTGTGTGTGTGTGTGTGTGTGTGTGAAAGCAGCTTTGTGCCGACACGCCAGCTTTTCACCTCAAAGCTCGACCTCCATTGTTGTTTGTTTCACACTTTAAAACTAATTATGATGATTATGTGCAGCTGCTGGCTGAGTGGTCGGCGGTACGGCGGGTCACAATGAGGACGCCAAGGTCACGTGGCGGGGATTTAGATCGGCCGTCCTCACGGCTTCACCGGATAAAAAACTGAAAAACAAACAAATGTGGGATGTTAACCTGGATGTAACTGATGGAGCTCTGTGACTTCAGGTCAAATCAGGTTTACAGATATATTTATGATTTCATTTCATCAACGAAGAAATGACAGAAATTTGCATATTTTCAGTCATTCTAGTGACTCTTTAGTGCCAACGTTTGTTTGTCCTCCACTTTGGTTGGATGGATGGACGCTAAATTTTCTTATGGCCATTCATGGTCACCAGAGGATAAATCATGCCTTTGATCCCCTGACTTTAAACCTAGCGCCATCATCAGGTCAACATGTTAATGGGTCTAATATCTTGTTTTTATTATATCTGCAGAGACGACTGTAGTCTGATGGTGTTGAGCTGACACCATGTCATCACTTTGAAAACAATCTCCTGATTGCAAAAAAATCTGGGTTTTCCTAAAATGACCTTACTTTTCAAAAATGTAAATTTACAAAGTGCCCTGTCATTGCAAAAATGTCCTGATTTATCCCCAAAAATCCCAAATTTTGCACAATAAAATCCAGATTTTCCTAAAATGACCTCATCTGCCATAAATATCCTCACTTTGCAAGAATGTCCTAAATGTCCCAACATGGCCACCATAAACTTTTTGGAATTACGTAACGACATGACTACAGACTTCAGATTTGATTCTTTCTTCTTCTTTATTTTCTGTCTATCCAGCAGTTTTAGTTTTCCGGAGTTCCAACTGAGGCTTCATACGGTTTTGTACCCAAAACCATGAATACGCTCGTTTTCAAAGTATCTGATTCATCAACGTCTTCTTGTGCTTGAAAATGAGCTCACGTTAACAGTAACTGCTGACTATCAGGACCAAAAAACCTCAGTGATTCACAGACAAACACATTCTCACAAACCCAAACACAAGAATGTTAGTCAAATAGATAAATAAAGTAATTACAATTCATAAATAGATTGTAAACTATCGCTTCTGAAGATATGAATTTCTATTTTTAATATGATTTGAAATGCCTCGATTTCATTTGGTTTCTTTAAAACTACTCCCCTGCTCAGCTGTGGCTTCATAAGAGGATTAAATGATGACACTCAGTTGTGAATAATCTGCATTAATAATAAACTGGTAGCTTCTTGTGCCATTAGTTTTAGTTCATTTCACTCAGTCAGGTGTATTTTCTGTTGAAACTAAAAAAAAGCAACAGAAACTTAATGTAAAATAATATTTTGAATCTAGAAGTAAAGTTACTTCTCTCTGCTTTTAATTTGAATATGACGGCGCTATAAAAGCTATAAAGAAAAATATCAGATGGGTGATGAGAGTCTGTGACCTCTGACCTCTGGGTGTTTAGTCTCAGTAACGGAGCAGATCCAGTTTAAAGGCATTAACAGTCGATCTGATCAGAGATCAGTGATGAGAGTCATTCTCTGGTTTCCTCTGCGTCCATGTGAGGGAGACAAACACTCACAGATCTGGTCATCGTCCTCCTCTACTGTAAAACACAAAACATGTTCTGCTTTCACATTTATAGTTCAGTCAAAGTAAAGATTATGACGCTGAAGAAGTTTAGATTCACAGGTGAACATCTTGTTTTCAGATCAGCGGATGAAGAATATCTAAACATTTAAAGACAAATAAAACAAATCATTTTAAATGTAAATGTGATTATTTAATTTTCAAATGTGTTGGAGGAAATATAGAAAAGTTAATGTTATCTTTCATTAAAGTTAAGTGATACTAAATCATTCTGCACATTCAGTATCTTTGATTTGAATATACGTAACAGTATTAATATGAACTGGATTTTCCCAAATGAGTCATTTTTGAGCACGATTGCAGCCTGTGAGAGACACTCTTCTTCGTTGGTATCATCGTGTGTGTGTGTGTGTGTGTGTGTGTGTGTGTGTGTGTGTGTGTGTGTGTGTGTGTGTGTGTGTGTGTGTGTGTGTGTGTGTGTGTGTCCTTCAGGAGGGAGTTTACTGAGCTGATGGAGAAGTACGGCTCCAATCACATCACAGCTTCCGGAAGAATCTCTCCTACTCAGCTCTCCACAGGTGAAACACACAATCACACGCACACTAACACACACACATTTATACTAAGGACGCTCATGGAATTCATACATATTTTATACATTCAGAATTACTGACCTTATCCTCAAACCCTGAACCTCACAACATGTCCTCACTTTACAAAATGTGCCAAACATTTTCAAGATTGTCCTCCCCATCTCCCTCCCATCATCCACCTCCTCCCTCCATCTCTCTCCCATCATCCACCTCCTCCCTCCATTCTTCTACCATCATCCACCACTCTCCTCCTCCTTCCTCTACCTCGCTCCCATCATCCTCCACTCTCCACCTCCTCCCTCCATATCCATCTCCCATCATCCACCACTCTCCTCCTCCTCCCTCCTCCTCCCCCTTACCTCCCTCCCACTCTCTTTCTATTTCCCTCTCTCTCTTTCTTCTTCTTCTTCTCTCCCACCTCGTCCTGCTCACCTCTCTGTCTCTCTTCTTCTTCTCTCCTCTCCGCTCAGGGAAGCTGACAGACACGGCCTCCTCCTCCTCCTCCTCCCGATCGGAGAGCCCCCAGCTTCTCAGTCCTAAAGAGGGGGTCACCTCCTACTCCCACGCCTCCTCTCACACTGCCAGCCCCCCTACACCATGCACACGCCCACGCACGCCTTCAGGTACCAATCACACGGCAGATTTTTATAGAAATAACTTCTTCTCTGTTCTTCTGGATTCTTTAGTTCTTCTCTGCAAATCCTCGAAGGTTGGATGAAGCAGCAGGATGGAGGAATTAAAGTCCTATTAGAACAATTTTAGACTTTGGCAGTGTATGATTATACTTCATTGATTAACTGACACATTAAATTTGTATCTATTAACTGAAATTGTATTTTAATTAGGTAAAGTAATATAAAAAAAATAAAAATAATGACAAATAGTATAATAAAAAACAGGTACTTAATAATAAATGTTTATATATATATAAGAGATTTTTTTCTCTCCACATAAGAGGCACTCATTTGTTCAATTCTTCACTTCTCCTTTGCCAAGTTTATCCTTCCATCTACCAGACAGGTGTTTTTATTTCACAGATGTTCCTTCAAAATAAGAGCCCAATATAAAATGTGCAGTCTTATCTCATGACACAATGCCACACATGTCACAAGTTTTAGGGAAGCGTGCCACCGACACGCTGACTGCAGGACTGGCCACCAGAGCTGTTGCATGTAAAATGAATGTTCATTTCACCACCATAAACTGTCTCCAATGTCGTTTCCAACTGCAAACGGCATGTAACAACGCATGTAACAATATGAGACCAGCCGCCATGACAGTTGATACTTTTGGCACAAGAGTCAGGACCCGACTGCTGTCCATTGTTGTAATCCGACTTGAATGGGAGAGGTGTTTTTCAAGGATGAATCCCATCTGACCAAAATCGGTATATTTCTAGCACTTTTCATGTAAATCCATAAGTCAGAGTCTTTTTTTGTTTGTTAAAACTACACATTTTAGAGCGGCTTTTTACTGTGACCAGCCCAAGACACAGCTGTGTCATAATTACAATGTTTTATCAGCACCTTGATATGAAACACCTGTTAGGTGGACAGATTATCGTGGCAAAGGAGAAGTGCATTTCAGAGAAATACTGGGAAACTGGGAGTGAAAACAGGATTGTTTGTAGTATTTTTGTTCAGCAGTATACATGTACGTACAGCGTGTAGTCGTTTGCATACAGGACATTCAGCAGCTACAGAAAGTAAATAAAGAGCTTCTCTCTGAAGGTATTATTTTGTCTTTTTGGAGGATGGTTACATAAACTGTTGAATTGTATTTCTGCAACACCAGCGACGGCTAAAAATAGTGAGAAGCATCTTCAGCAATTTCACAGAGAGGTGTAGGAAGACCAGAGAGAGGAAGAAGAGGAGGAGGAGGAAGAGGAGAAGGAAGAGGAGGAAGAGGAGGAGGAGGATGGTTAGAGATTATGTCATGGTGGGATTGAATGTGAGCTGCAGCGTGACTGTGTAGGTTTTTTTTAATAATGCTTAGTGTCGTCCTCTCTCCGTCTCTCTCCACAGTGACAGTGGCATTCAGTTGATATGTGTTGCCAAGGGAACAGGCCTGGGGCTCGTCATCAAGGGCGGAGCCAACCGCGCAGAAGGACCAATGGTGTTCATTCAGGAAATAGTGCCTGGAGGAGACTCCCAGAAGGTCAGCGCTTCATCACGAAGTGGTCAGCGCTTCATCACGAAGTGATCAGCCTGATCTCCTCAAATATGCATTTTAATACAATCAAACTGCATTGTTTTTTATGTTTGGAGGAACATATTTTCTACTTGTTCACGTTTGTTTTTGACATATCATAAATACATTTCTAATCAATGTCGTGTAAGTACGTTCATGGTTGAGGTCAGTGTGGATGGACAATTCAAACAAACACAGGACTTTCACCCAGGAGACCGCTGTTTGTGTCCTCTGAAAACCAAAAGTAAATGTTGAATTACTTTAAGTTAAGTACGTAACTTAAGTTGGGTAACAAAAGCTCTTATTATCAGCCAATCCATGATAATTTCCTACTAAACATAACCAGTTACTTTTTTGTGTTTTTGTTTGGTTTAAATAAACACTGTTAACCACATGTTCGAAACTATTACAGCCATAATCCAGGAGAAAATATCTTTCCAACGAAACATTTTCAGGACGGCAGGCTGCAAGTCGGAGATCAGCTGGTGTCCATCAACAAGGAGTCCCTGATCGGAGTGACGTTTGAGGAGGCCAGGAGCATCCTTACTCGCACCAAACTCAGGTCCAACACACCTGGAGACTTTTTCAAAAGCATCAATTATTCATGATACTAAAGAAACGAGAACACAGGAGATTGCCTCTAGAATAAACGTGACATGAGCTTTTTATAAATCAATGATTAAATTTGCTTAAATGTCGTTTAAAATAACAGGAAAAATATTGAGTGTAAAGTTATTAATGTTGACAGGCAGCAGAGTCTGAACAATGCAAGTTGCATTTTGATTTTGAAATACTAAAATCAATATTTAATGTTTACATTTAAAAATTCGAGTTATGTTTTCCTTTATTTTATTGTCTGTGTGACATATTTTTTGACAGAAAGGGTTAATGGGAAATTTAGTCTTGATTTAAGGGAATCAAAAGCCACCAATACTTTTTGTAAGAACATATTACAGTTAATGTGGACATTCTAAATGTATGTTTATAAATGCCCCCCCCCCCCCCCCCCCCTCTGTCCTGTGCCATGTAGACCGGACCCAACGGTGGAAATTGCCTTCATCAGGCAGCGGTCGTCCTCCAGCTCCAGCAGCGGGCCTCACAGCCCTGTCTCCCTTCAGGGGTCCGGGGGTGGAGTTGGACCCCAGACGAGGACCGCCGGGCCGGGCACCGTGCCTCTGCAGCCGACCGTGGTCACCAAGCTCACCTCCAGCAGAAACCCGGCCTGTGAGACTCTGCCAGCGGTCAACGTCAGCCAGGTGTGAAAATCCAGTACACCAGGACAGAAGGTTTACTGGGTTTGTCTTAAACTATAAACCAGGACCACACTTTAGGTGGGTCGAACCAACTAGGATTAACTCTAAACCTGAGTTAAATCCTTCTTTATCTTACAAACATATTGCGCCAAAACTTTAAAGCTAAATTTAAACTAAATCTAATTCATTTTAAGTCTTAGTCTTAGTCACATTATTCTCAACCTTCTCTGTTGTTTACTTGTTAGTATGTATGCTAACATTTGCTAATTATCAGTAAACACAAAGTAGAGCTGAGGCTGATGGGAATATCATTAGTTCTGCCGGTGTTTAGTCACAAACCAAAGCCTTGGAAAAAGTAAAACTGTATTTATTGATTTTGATACTAGCATGATTAAAATATAATGAGCATTTTAGGAGAATATTTATTCCTCAGGTCTCTCTTCAGATTTCCTCATAAAACACTATTGATTAATCTTCTTGATGTTTCACAACCACCTTGTGTAATGTCTGTTATCCGTGTCACTGCACTGAGGTTATGACACACATGAACACACACACACATGAACACACACACACACAGGAACACACTCTTATCACACCGTTATGATTATGTTATGTTATGTCTGCAGGTGCGAGTGTCTCCAGCCAGAACGGAGCCGACACGTGTTTCCTCCCCACCAGTGAGCGACAGCATCGCTGATACAAACCCCGGTATGAATCCATCATTCAATAATCAATAATAGAAAATACACTCCGTATTTTGTGAACATTCAGTTTAATATGATGGTTGGTTCCATTAAACCTCTGCAGAAGAAGAAGAGGAGTTTGAAGGAGCTCCAGTTTGCTTTTGATTCACACTTTCACATCTCAGACAGGAAACACTTTCAACACATTTTGACTTATTTTCCAGTTCCTCAGTTTGTCTCTTGTGTGAATTTAAAATGCTTATATTCACATTAAAAAGTCAGGTCATCATATATTATTATATAATGTGAGGAAAAATGTATTCAGACACGTTCCTGATCAGACGAGGAGCTTTAAGAGCCTCTGAGGTGTAAATGAAAACCGGGCAGTGTCTCTGATGGAGACAGACGACGGAGACCAGCAGAGGACAGATGGCGTGCGGTTGGCTGCCTGTTGGGGGGGAGGAAGTGAGGCAGGCGGGAGGTCTGGCCTCCGATTGGCTGAGGGGGCGTCCGGCATCATGTGGTCTGTGTGTGTGAGAGAGATCCTGAGGTCCTCCTCCATATGTGTGCATCGCTGTGGATTGCTGTGTTTTGTTGTCTAACGTCACTCTTACAGACTTTGAGGTGTTCAGAACAAAAAGGAAACCACCAACTTTCACTTCAGATGAACCAGTAGAACCAGTTTGTTTGTCCATCAATAAACTTTATATCTCAATTTGACTCACTTGGTACAGGGTCATGAAAAGAATAGCCTTATGAGACAATGTTAAAGTCTCCAACCCTCTCCTACCAAGAAGCAAAAGAATGGTTTTGTGTCATTTTGTGGTCATTAAGTGTCTCTTTGTGGTCATTTTGCATCTCTTTGCAGTTCTTTTTTTCTGTCTCCATTTAGTTATGTCTTTTTGTGGTCCTTCTGCAGTTCTTTGCAGCTATTTAGTGTCTCTTTATGGTCATTTAGTGTCTCTTTGTAGTACATTTGTGTCTCTTTGTGGTCATTTAGTGTCTCTTTGTAGTAAATATGTGTCTCTTTGAGGTAATTTTATATCTCCTTCTGGTCCTTTTGCATTTCTGTAGTAGTTTTGCATCTTTTCAGTTGTTTTGCGTCTCTGTGGTTGTTTTGTTTCTATTTGTGGTTGTTTCGTGCCCCTTTTTTGTAATTTTGAATCTCTTTGCACTTGTTGTGTGTCTCAGTGGTCATTTTGCGTCTCTTGTTGGTCGTTCTGCGTCTCTTTGCAGTCATTCTGTGTCTTTGTGGTCATTTGTTAAATCTGTGAGTTAAGTGCGACACAATAATCTCAATCAAACCTTCTAGTGGTTTTAAATATTTCAACCTCATCTCCCTGTCTTTGGAGGTCAAATGGAGTCGACTCAGGTGTCACAATCCAACCTACATCTGACTTCACCAATAACAGACATTGTACTTCATCTTATTATTTGTGTGGATGTGGGGTAAAGTTTAATGCAGGTGAACATCACAACCAGCAGCAGAGTGATTCCTGTACTAGAGAGTGTTTAGAGGATTTATTAATCAGATTTTAATATGACAGATGTTTCTAGAGGCTAAGCCAGCAGGTTTAAAACACATTATCTAACACACACACACACACACACACACACACACACACACACACACACACACGATCTCACCTGAATTGATCCTGTATCTGTTTTTTCACCACCAAGATCAACACATTAACCCTCCTTGCTACACGTTTCTGCACACGTCGTTTTAATAAATCTGCATGTGAAATGAAGGAGTGTGTAAATGTGACATCCTGTGAAGAGACGTTTAGGTGAAGGAACATCCAGACATCTAGACATCAGGTCTCATAATCAGACTGGGTTTATCTTTTGTCTCATTTTGTCTCCAATAAAAATCAAATTGTTTCAAGAATTTTATCAACATGAACCTCAACGTTCAGTATTTAGAATTTTCTTTTTACTTTATGGTCTTTAATAGGAAAAAATAATCTGATAAGGGTCTAGCCAAAAGTTCTGTATTGTATTGATTGGACCTTATTTTGTTTTGCATGATGAACACAATCAAACTAACGTTCAAACTCTGTTCATTAAGTTCACTTTAAACAGCTGATGTGTTTGTATTTCTGTCTGCAGAAGCTGCCAGCAGTCAGCAGCCTCCTCTTAGGAAATGTTCCTTCAGCACCAGCTGTCGACTCAAACTGGAGAGACTGGAGCAGGTTGGTATGTGTGTGTGTGTGTGTGTGTGATTTATATAAATTATATTCTGAATATTATATAACAGAAAAACTAACCTGGTAGTCCTGTCAGACTACCAGGTTAGATTCTGTTACACTGCAGCTGTCAGTCCTCTGTGTATTTTATCTCATTAGGCTTTCTGAACAGAACATGTTATATTTTTATATATATATAAACCCTGTTTCCAGCTTCTCAAATGTGAGGATTTTCTTTTTGTCCTTTAAATGTAATATTTATCTCTTTTTTGATTGTTGGTTGGATCAAACAAAACATTTAAGATCTGGGAACTAGTAATGTGCATTTTTCACTACTTCCTGTCTGTTTCATAGACTAAATGATTCACCGATGAAAAAGCTGTAGTTCATATAAATAAATATGTAGATGTTTATATTGTTGTGATGTAGCGGACTCAGGAAGTTCTAGATTTAGAGAAACCTGAGAGGTATAAATAACCACTGTAGCTGAGTCTATCTGGTGCTGAGACGCTGCAGCGTTGATGAGCTGATGAGTTTCAGGTGTGCAGCTCTGAACAGGTGAACCAGCTTTGCAGCAATCAGGAGGGAGACAGAGAGAAATAATCTGCAGCATTTAATGTTTATCAAGCTTAAAAGTATTAAACCCATTCACTGTTTGTATACTTTATTATATTGTTAATCTCTGCACAAGCACCCATAATGACATGTTAAATATTTAACTGTATTATTGACAACTGGACAGTCAGATTTAAGAATTCAACCAAAGACAAAATTATAAATTTATATAAAGAAAATGTTATAAACAACAAGCCTTGTAGGTGAGATTCTGCCCCTATTGTCAACTAAAAAAACATATTTCTCCAGGGATTGTCGTGTTATTGGTTAAGTTAAAGATCAAATTTTTCCTTTTATGATCTAAAGATGTTCTTCAACTCATAAAACGTTTCACAGCTTCTCCATCGTCTAAATCATGGGTTATTAGTGACTGCTGGCATGAGGCTGTTTATCGATGTTTGTGACAGGGCGTCACCACTGTGTGTATTGATATTTTTGTGTGTGTGTATGTTTGCAGGCTCTGGATCTGCTCGGTCTGAAGCCCTCGGAGGCTCAGCAGCAGGCGCTCCGGTCCAGACTACAAGCCGATCCAGCCGGGACGGTGGCCTTCACAGGTAAGACTCTCTGAATCCTTCTGTTTATTGTTCATGTATTATTTATGGGATGTTTCATCCTGGGCTCTATTCCATCATGTTTTTTATGTCTAAAGGGGACAAACTGGTTTGAACTGGTCCAGTATTGACAGAAAACTCTGCAGACTTCAGCCGCTAAACTGAAATAAAATCTCTCGGGAAAACTCCTCTTTTTACTGCAGCTGAGCAAGAGTTATATCTGATGTTCTGGAGATTCTGTGTAAACATCAACTTTGACAAAAACCTCACAAAATCCTCACAGCAACTTCTTTATTTTCTTCTAAAAAAAAATCTTCACAGTCTTTTCCTGCATCAAAACACCAATCAAAACACAATCTGTTTTTTAGAACCAACATTTTACATAAAAAAGCCTTTAAGTTGGGTATTTTCCTATTATCATCATCATAATTAATTTATGTCCACTAACGGTCAAGCTAATGTTAAACTAACGGTTAAATAAACGTTCAAGCTAACGGTCAAGCTAACGGCCAAAATAACTGTCAAGCTAAAGGTCAAAATAACTGTCAAGCTAATGTTCAAACTAACGTTCAAACTAACTTTAAAACTAACGTTCAAGCTAACATTTAAACTAAAGGTCAAGCTAACGGTCAAACTAACCTTCAAGCTAACCGTCAAACTAACGGTAAAGCTAATGTTCAAACTAACATTCAAACTAACAGTCAAACTACATTTGAACTAACGGTCAAGTTTACGTTCAAACTAACGTTCAAACTAACGTTCAAGGCAACGGTCAAACTTAAGTTCTAGCTAACGGTCAAGCTAACTGTCAAACTAACGGTAGAGCTAATGTTCAAACTAACATTCAAACTAACAGTCAAACCACATTTAAACTAACGGTCAAGCTTACGGTCAAACGAACATTTAAACTTAAGTTCTAGCTAACTGTCAAACTAACAGTCAAGCTAAAGGTAGTCATTGTTTTCTGGTCTGTTTGTTATTGTGTGTCTCTAAAGGAGAAGTCTCTGAAATCTGGCATCAAATCAACATTGTTAAAACCATCTAAATATTCAGCCATGACATTAAAATTCTTTTAGATAACACTAAGACCCTCTTTCTTTCTAAACTCCAACACAACAAACTGACAACATTCCTCTCTTCTACTCACGTTTGTCCTCAACAAGTCACAGGACACGATAACGAACAGAAAGGTAAAGAAAAAGGTTTTATATATTTTTAGTGTCTTTCCATTATGTTGTCAGACTCTTTAATAATAGCCTGAGTCAGTGGAAACCCAAAGCTATTTTAGTGGCTGCTGTCTGCAGTGTTTTCCATCTTACTGGACCAATTTTAGAAACATAGACAAACATGAGGAGACTCCAGTTTTCCAGTTTTTCTCCAAATTCCTCTTTAAATAAATAACTCTAGTCATATTTATTATTGAGATCCAACCCATTTAACCCCAGTGTTTGTGATCAGAGAATCTCCTCCTTTAAACAGCAACTGATCATCCTGAAGAAGAATATTTGAGGCACCAACTGAGTGTGTTTTTGTGACTTATTAGAAACCCTGTGAATGTGTGTGCTTTGTGTTTACTGCTGTTTGCAGACTTTGAGAGCCAGATCAGGGAGCTGTTCAAGCCTCAGCTGGAGGAGCTGGGCGTCATCCAGCCGAGGTTCACATCCGACGACCTGTCCAGTTTGTTGGAGTCGCCCACCGACCCGCGGGTAGGAAGTCACTGCTCATTAACTCCCTGCTCGCTAACTTCAGACCGTTTAGAAGAAGTCCTAAAAACACAGAGAACAGTGGCAGCCAGAGTTTAAGGAACATCTATTGATAGGTATTCGTGCATCAGCACTAAACCTCAGCTCAGTTTGTTTTCAATGCAGCAGGAAGAACATCAAAGAGGAAGATGAGATTTCTGTTAGATAATTTATAATAAAGTTTCAACCAAAAATAATACACATTTTAAGTAATTCTTAAGAAAAAAACAACAATGAAAATCTAAAATCGACTCAAATAATCAACAATCAGATTGTGGATTCAGTAAGAAGCAGATTAAATGAGCAGAACATAAATGAGAGTATCTACATGCAGCACACGGCAGGAAGTGGCACCATGAGTGTCATCAGCTGGTACGACTGGTCTGTGCAGCAGCTCTGAGTCCCATCGACCTGTTGACGCCCAAAGCTGCCAATCAGCAGGCTGTAAAGATCTCATCCTCTGCCTGGGTCACAAAGTGTCACAGCAATAATCAATAAGCTGCTGTTCAGGCTTTTATTCTGAAAAACAAAAAATCATTCATTAATCGAAATGTGAAACATGAGGTCGTGTAAGTTGCTCAGCATTGAATCTGTTCTCTGTTTGCAGCCGTCGGCGTCGGACTCTGACGACCTGGAGGAGATGGAGAGGCTGAGGAAGGAGCACATCGAGGCTCTGAGGGAGATCAAGAGCCTTCAGGTAAACAACAACAACAACAACAACAACAACAACAACACATCTGAAGGAATCTCACATGCTTCCTTCCCGAACAGTCAAGATGTGTCAGTTTTGTAGACCTGTTTTAAAAGTTCATCACCTCTCCGTGACTCCACTTCTCTCCACAGTTTCCTGTTGACTTGTTTGTTTACTTCCTGTTTACTTCTCCTCTTTTCAGGAGCAGCTGGTGGAGTCTCAGAGAGTTCACCATCAGATGGAGGAGGAGCTCAGCCAGGTCAAACAGGTGAGTCACACCAGCTGCAGGCTAGTAGGATAGTCCAGTTGTTAGCTTTGAATATAGCTTCATTCATTTTTCATTTCATGCAACTTTATTTTTAACATCCACTTGTTGCAAGATTAAAATACATAATGAATAATAACCCAGCCATATAAAATATACATAAATAAATATAAATATATATAAGATAATAATAACAAAAACATTACTTTGAATTCTTCGTTTTTTTACTAACATATTTATTTTCAAAGATCCAATCAATAAGTGAGTGAAGGACAAATCACATTAAAACATGAAAAATAACATTTATAACTGTGAGTTCATTCTGTTTCTATAGTTCTGTTTGTATAGTTGGGTTTACCTGCAGTGTGTGTGTGTGTGTGTGTGTGTGTGTGTGTGTGTGTGTGTGTGTGTGTGTGTGTGTGTGTGTGTGTGTGTGTGTGTGTGTTGACTCACAGCTGAAGGGTCTCAGCCTCTCCCACTCTGCTGCCTCTCCTCAGCTTTTATTGTGTTGCATAAAACGATCGATATCCACATTTAGACGTTTCATATCCGAGGAGAACGGACGAGGACGATTACTTTGCTCTCATGGACTTCCTGCTCTTAGTTTTATGTCCTTCAGGCAGGTATTAAAGCTCCCGACCCTTCTCCTCGTCAGCAGCACCGTTCATACCTATTGTTATTAAGTCAGGGCTGGGCAGTAAGGGTTTCGCCAATGGCAACCATGTTGAGAAACCGCCTCAAAAACACCTCTTGGAGTTGAGCCTTTGTCCATTCCTTCCACCTCTACCGGCTTCAAAACAGGAAGTCAGAGGTAAAGTAGTAAAGCCCGCCTCTTGCTTGATTTGAGTGTGATGTTGACGAGCGGTGATGAAAATTTGAAAATGTTTTAACTTTTATGTGCATTTAAAGAAACACTAGAAAAACTTAATCACAATAATAATAATAATCAACAAAATAAGAATCTTTATTTATATCGGACATTTCATACAGACTATGTAGCTCAAAGTGCTGTACATTTAAAAATGTATTAAAACAGAAAACCTTCCTTTTACAGATAAAATAAATACAAGTGGTAAGAAGAAAGCATGCAGTTTGCATTACATTTAAATGTAATATTAAAAAATTCAACAAATGAATATAAACTGGAAAACACACACACACACACACACACACACACACACACACACACACACACACACCAATAAGCACACTCCAGCAGCTGCTCTTAAAATCATCCATAAAGTCTCATTTTAACACTGGCTGTGTGTTTGACGGAGCTGTTCCTCCCTCCACTGCCTCTGCTGGAGCCTCGCTAACCTAAACTAAATTAAGCTAATTCAAGCTAAGCTAGCAGTTAAACATTTCCTCGTAAAACTGTTTGTGTGTTTTCCTACAAAAGTCCAGCAACACGTGTGACTTTCTGCTCGTTTCATGAATCTGGTCTTTTCAAAAGTCACATGTTAAGATTAGTTATGATCATCGTTTATTAAGCAGCTCATGTTCAGCTCTCTTTTCTTCCTCTATCTACACACACACACACACACACACACACACACACACACACACACACACACACACACACACAACACACACACACCCTCTTCCTTTTTTCTTGGAACAGTGACTTGCAGAATTTTAAAAATACTTGTTTTCCTGCTGAGAACAGTGAAGCTGACAGATGGACCATTCACACGCCCAGTGTGTGTGTGTGTGTGTGTGTGTGTGTGTGTGTGTGTGTACGTTTGTGTGTGTGTACTAAGTGTACGTGTGTGTGTGTGTGTGTGAGTCCACAGCATGGGATTTCCGAGTGTTGGTCAGAAATAAACATGTCTTGCATGTTCGTCATGTGTGTCCTGCTGCACCACATGAGGAGAGGAATGTGTGTGTGTGTGTGTGTGTGTGTGTGTGTGTGTGTGTGTGTGTGTGTGTGTGTGTGTGTGTGTGTGTGTGTGCGTGCGAGTTTGATTGTGTGTAAAGGCCTCACACCTCCACCAGAGCTGCACAGTCCTCTTTAAAACATTTGGACCTTGTTGAAGCAGATTGTTTTAAGCAGATTATTGAAGAATACTTAGAATTATGGCTGCAACTTGTCAATATTTTAATTTGCGATTAAACTGCCAATTATATTCTGGATTAATTAATAATCTGTAAAATGTCAGAAAATAGTGAAAAGTCCCAGTTTAGTCTTTAAATGTCTCGTTTTGTCCAAAACCCAAAGATATTCAGTTTATTATGATATAAAACAGATATAAAAAAGCAGGAAACACAGTATTTTCTACCATTTATGAGTGAAATATTATTTAATTGATTAGGAAAACATAATTTTTCTGTTAATCGACGAATTGATTAGTTGAATTATCGTTGAAGCTGTAATATAATATATATCACTATGAAATATATATATTTGTTGTGAGATGACGGAGACAAAACCAGGACCTGAGATCTGTGAGATGTTTAGCAACACTAATAATACTTTGTTTTTGTCCAGTGGTGAAATAGCTCTGAGTCATTCTCCTGAATATCACAACTCAGGTTATATGCTGATCTCTGACACCGTGTGACGAGAGCAGCTCTGTTTACTTCACTTACTGGTTTCCAGTTGGGCCAACAGTACTTGGCCTGGCAGCTACCCAGTCTGGAGGGGGGGCTGTGTGTTAATGGTTTGTGGTGTCAGTTTCTGTTATGTAACGTCCGCTCTGTTTCTCTTTGACTGAAGATAAACTGGAGCTCTGTTGAAACCAGATGGTTAAAAAAAATACAGTTAAAGGAACAGTACGCAGGATTTTACTAAAGAAACTATGAATATATAATCATCCCTGCTGACAACTAGAAGTGTGTGATGGCGTGAGAATCTGCTGCGCTCTGATTGGTTATTATTCTTCTATAAAAACATAGCGTCCAGGTGTCAAATTGTCAGCAGGAATACAAGAGGAAGGTATGAAAATGGAGCCAAAAAGACGCAAATATAGAGAGACAAAACGCCAAAGTTTGTTTCAAAACGAAAGTGAATCTGAATTATAACTGACAAATCATATTCACTGTGCTTTTAGGATAAGAGATTATATAAAAGCTAAACCGGTAAAATATGACATTACATATTGTTTAAAGTGCAAATATAAGAGGATGTGAAAAACACACTTGATATTATTAATATAAGTTACGTTATTGTTATGACACCAAAATCCCTTGATTTGATACAGCGACCCCAAAATTACTCATCACAATTTAAATTTATGTGAAACTTTTTAATTCAACACATGTGGGTGTGAACAATTTCAATAACTGTTTTAATTTTATTCTTATATTTCAAATTTGTTATCCTTTTTAATAGTCAACAGAGACAACAGATGAACTTTGGTGCTTTTAGAGACATTTTGATTAACATCATTTTTAAAGCTTGAGTAAAAAGAGTAAGCTTGAAAATGATTCACCAAGAATAAAATAGTTCTTCTTCCTGAAGCCGCTTAAAAAAGTCCTGATCCTGGTCTACAGACTAAAATGTCATAATTTGTTTAGGTGATACTAAAGTCAAATTAAAGGCACAAACAAGATTTAAATGTTGAATTTTTTTTCTACCTTTTTTACAATATTTTATATATATATATATTTTTTTTAACTGATATGTTTAGTATAAGCTCCTGTAAAAGAAGCAGCTTTTGATTTTTAAATCTTTAAAAAACAGGTAGAATCATGAGAATGTGTGTTTTTCTGTCTGTTAACAAATAAAAAGATTAGAAGTTGCAGCAAATTAATTGACATTTTTTGAGCAAAAAAACAACTTTCTCTGCTTCTTTCTCTAAGTTTCATACTTGTTGCATTTCTCTGTTTAATTTCACATAAAGAGAATATTCGGTGTGTTCGAGGGTTTAAAATGTGTTCCATAAATAAATGAATGAAAAAGCAGCTTGTTCTCATTGGTGCTTCCTGTCCTTGTGACCTTATCAAAGGTAGAAACCTGCAAAGCGCTGACATCCTGCTGAAACAGCTCCGTCACACTAACTCACCCCGACAACCAAGAGGGCAAAATCACAACTCCAGCACTTAATTAGAGACCCTGAACGCACCGCTGAGGCCCTGCTGATACTCTGCTGAGCGCTCTGTTCTCTCGTTGAGCTGTGATGATGAATCTTTCTCCTTCTCCTCCTCCTCCTCTTCCTCCTCCTCCCTGCAGGACGTGAAGCTCGGCTCCGAGGAGAGTCGTGCTCTGAGGATTCGGATCCAGCTGGCCGAGGCGGCTCAGAAGCAGGCGAGGGGGATGGAGATGGACTACGAGGAGGTGATCCACCTGCTGGAGACCGAGATCGCCGAGCTGAAGACGCAGAGGGCGGAGCAACCGGTGTCGACCAATAAGGTGACCGGAGCTGACCTCGTTTAGTCTCTGGTTTAAGTCCTCTGATGATGAACCGAACGCGGCTGCAGGAGAAGCTCTTTTTCGTACAAACTTCCAGCTCATCGTCACCAGAGAAACATGTTAACGTTTCCATAACAAGCTCCCTCTTGTGGTCAAACAGAAACAGTTATCAGCTAACCTTTATGTGATGACAGTGATCAGTAGATCTGATGCATTTCATTGATGCTTCTCACCTACATTTCCTTTTAAATGCATGAATGGAAACACATCTGTCTTCACCAGAAAAAAGTCTCTTTGCCGCTCGATGTTCCTCTGTTCGTCTGTCTGCTGCAGCTGGAAACAGCAGAGACTGAAGCAGACAAACAATGTGCCACAAACTTCAAAGTAAAAATGTTACAGAGCTTCAGAGTTGCTGATAATTCTTTGTCGGTCTCTGACTTAGTTCATACTCTCCGTGTTGTGCATGAAGTTGTCACGGCGCTCGTTTGTGCACCTCTGATTTTTTGTGACTGTCACAAATATTCACTGAAAAAACACTATTTAAATGTATGAGGATTTTACTAAGAAATCAGGACATTTTAATTTTAGATGTTTTAGAAAAAGGAGGTCTTAAAAATCTACATGTAAGTAAATATTTTGCAGCCAAATCAAATAGTTTCCAGGATATTTACCTTTTGTTTCTTTATAATACATTTGATACTTGACTTCTTTCTTCACAGGGCTTGTTTAAAGACAGTGAAGTAGGCCATGAATATGAGATATGAGTTTACTGATAATTACAATCCCTCCTCATCATAGTGGAGGCTGGTTTATGGTGTTTTGTCGGTTACATTCGTTGTCTTTGTTCATCCTCTGTGTTGAGTATAAAAGCTTTTGTGCCCCGCTCTGTGTTCGCCCACCATCTGTGGATGCTCACACTACGCTGCCAAGAGCAAGTATTAGGGAAGCTTAACGCTCTACATCTGTGGCTTTTAATTAAATTAAGTTAGGTCTGATTATGTTTTCTAGAGGCCTGTTGTTCTGAATGCAAAGTCCTTTTTTGTTGACCTTACTGGGATTTATTTATTAAGAGTGTTTTGTTTGTATGGGGGTTGAGTTTTCTCCATGTTTTGGATACTTCCTCCATCATCTTCAGAGAACTTCTTTAGATGTTTTCACTCCGTCTTCTTCCTCCGTCACAGAGCTCCGTCCTTCCTTCTCTCTGACGGCGACTGTTTTTCCAGCAGCTTCTTTTTTATAGAAATCTGTCCGGCAACCTGCAGGTCAGATCTGCAGAGAGGAAGAAGCTCCTCTCTCTACTGATCTGTGAATATTATGACGCGGCGAAAAACAACGTGCTGACTCAGGCTTTTATCCAAAGAAATCCTCTGACTGTGTCAAAATATTACATCCACAATCATAACAGAAGAACTCAACACTAACTTCTGCTCCACTACATTAACAATGTGTGACCACAGAAGTTATCGTTATCAATTAATCAACCAATTATTTTCTCTGTTAATAGTTTATAAAATGTCTGAAAAACTTCCCACAGTCAAAGTTGACGTCTACAAACTTCTTGTTTTGTCCAACAGACCATAAATGTTCATGACTTCAGTACGATCTGTTTGAAGAAGGTTTTGTGAAGGATTCAAATGTTCACATTGTTGTTCTTTCTTCGTCTCAGGGCGACACGGACGAGCTGAAGAAGAGAGTCGCCGTCCTGGAGTGTCAACTACGGAAGAGTGAAGCGACCAAAAAGGGTTTTGAGATGTCAACGGGGAAACTGCTGAGCTTTGTGGAGGTAAAGAATAAAGAGTCATTATTTCTGCTGTAAAGTTTTACATTTTAACATGGAGGTCTATTGAGAATGATCATGAGACAACCTCCAGTTCTTTAAAGCTTCATGTCTTAAAGCTGCATTCTCTCTACTGTCCATCAGGGGGCGACTCCTCTGGTTGAATAGAAGTCTATGAGAAAATGACTCTACTTCTCTCTTGATTTATTCCCTCAGTAAACATTGTAAACATGAGTTTATGGTCTCAATCTCTAGTTTCAAGTCTTCTTCAATACAGCATGATGTTCATTTAGTAAACTATGCTCCATTTAGAGTCAAATAGACCATAAAGCGGCATCTCTTCATCACATGGTCACTTGCGGAGCCTCAAGTGTCCATTTGAGGAACTGCAATTTTGAGCATCTCAGTGTTGGCTTCATTTTTCAATACGACTTTTGCGAGGTTGCTGATTATATTTTGTTTTTCTCTGTGTTTGTCTGCAGAACGTTGAAGAGTTCCTGCTTGAGAGTCATGGACCAACAAAGAGCTACAGGTAGTGTGTGTGTGTGTGTGTGTGTGTGTGTGTGTGTGTGTGTGTGTGTGTGTGTGTGTGTGTGTGTGTGTGTGTGTGTGTGTGTGTGTGTGTGTGTGTGTGTGTGTGTCAGTGTGTGTGTGTGTGTGACCCCGATGCCACCGCTGGAGTCACATAATGAGAGAACCTGCAGAGAGCTGAGCCCATTAGCCAGTTTAGACACACACACACACACACACACACACACACACACACACACACAAACACACACACACACACACACACACACACACACACACACACAAACACATAAACACACACACACATACACTCTCAGTGGTCCAGCTTGACCCACTTCAGTCCAGGTAGGACAGCAGTTAGCGCCGGTTAATGGCCCCCCCGCAGCCGGCAGCAGCGTTATGAAACGTCTCCGCCTCTGATGACTGAGAGGTAGCGGTAGACACCACAGAAGAAGAAGAAGAAGAAGAAGAAGAAGAAGAAGAAGAAGAAGAAGAAAAAAAAATATGTTCTTCTGTTCCTCAAACCTTTCCTTCTTTCTTACATTCTGTCCATCCTTGATTCCTTAAATATTTTCTTCTTCTAATGCTTCCTTCCTTCCTTATTCTCATATTATCTTTTAGTCCTGTTTTCTTTAATTTTTCCTTTCTTTCCTACTTTTTTGTCCATCCTTCATTGCTTTTATATTTTCTGTATTCTCTTGCTTGCTTCCATCCTTCCTTCCCTATTCCGTTCGTTTTGTCCTTTTAGTCTTTCTTTGTTTCCTTCCTCCCACATTTATTTTCCTCTTTCCTTTCTTTCTTCCTTGTGTCGTTTCTTTTTTTGCTCTCTTCTTTAACTCCCTTCCTTTCCTCCCTCGTTCTATTCCTTATATAGTTTAATTCTTTATTATTTCTTTATTCTGTCATATTGTGCTTCTTCTCCTTTTTCTTTCAGTCTCTTTGCTTCTTGCTTTCTTTCTGTCCTTAAACTCATTCCTCAAACCATCATTTTTCCCTCCTTCCTTCCTTAATTCCTTACATCCTCCCTTTCTTTGCTTTCTCCAATAATCCCTCCCCTTGTTCTTCCTTTATTCCGCTTTGTTCCTTTCCTTCTTCTGCATCCTTCGGATCTGAAAACCAGAGGAAACGAGTACATCTTCATTTTATTAATGAAAAATGTTTACTCCTCCTTCAGTTACATTTTAAAAGCAGGATTTGACCTGTAATGTAAACCGAGTCTCTGTCCTCGTAATCTCGCCTCCTCTTTAATTTCCTTGTGTATCGGGTTTAACCCCAGCTCTTACTGAACCATAACATGGACTTACCAGCACCTTCTGCTCCGTTGTGTAAGTCAGATCCAGTAAATCCAGTATTTCGGTCATGTTGTTAAGTCACCCAGCCATGACACCTCCTGCCTGGGTTCCTTTTATTTGGGTCCAGGTCAGTGGGACACCTCCTCATGTGTTTCATAACGGGAACCTCAGTGTGGTTTTTCTTTTTGTTCTGTTTAATATCTGCTTCTAGGGCACTCGTAACAGTGAATGTAGGTTGTTTGGTGGTTCAGTTTGTTGAGTTCTGCAGACACGAGGAGTCAGTCTTCTTTGTTCATTATGTTAATGATCGTCCCTCTCTTTAAAGCCATAATTCACTCAACATTGTTATAAAGAAAGAGGATCATGGAAAAAAACACTCATTATCTAATAAAATCAGTTTTATTGAGTGAGTACTTTATAAATCTTCTAAACGACTCGGATCAGGAGTTAATTTATCCCCCAATATGTTTTCTGTTCCGTTGGTGGTCTCAACATTTATTCCATATGTTGTAATGGAGTAAAAATTCCCCTCAAACTCTCGTTATTCCACAAACAAATGCTGCTGGCATTGTCTTCCATATATAAGAACATTTTCACTTCATGCTTTAGGCAACGAAAGAAACGTTAGCTTTACGAGATATATATTTAACTTTTCATTCAACTTTTTTCTTAGAACCATTAGTCTCCTGGTGTTTTTGTATTTCTAGGCTCAGTTGTAAACACAAGGTGTTGTAAACTTTGTGTATTTGTCTCAATTAAGTTGTATAAAAACAGAAAAGAAAATATCCCTTTTTAGATCAGGAGTTGTGAGAAGACGTTGTTTGCAGACACGAATAACGAACGACTAAATCCTGCCGTGTTTTGGAACGAGCTCAGTGTTTCCTGAGGAAAGTGTGAACACACTAACAGCTGCAGCCATGGCGATGTGGTCACTTCAGCAGCTGTAGAGAGGGTTTTTAGCTCGCTGGATCAGTGAACAACTGGAGGTGTGAGTTTATTCATCAGGATGTGACAAACCGACGTCAGCGAGCAGCTTCATGAGTGTTATTTAAAGCTTTTAGTCGCTCCTCCAAACCACTAAACCAACTAAAGAGGCTCTTATGAACAGCAGGTAACAGCTCTTCAAAACTGACAGTATCTGTGTTCTTGGCAGCTCAACACAACACAACTAGTGTGAATGCTAAGCTTATCAGCCGATCACTTACTGCGCAATGATCATTACAGTTTCATAAAGATAAAGCTACTGGTGATTGTGAGGCAATGTGGGTTTTATTGGTGTTAATAAAGGCAGTGGAAGGCCTTTATTGTGAAACAATCAAAGGAAATGTTTTAAGTTAGTGAAGTTAGCTGCTTACACTATTCGGTGATTCTGTAAAGATTTTACAGAAGATTTATACATTTTTCAGCACAGGAGAGACGGAACAGATTGTGGTTCTGTTGCTGACAAAGTTTGAGGAAGGAGAACAGACAAAGAAAACTAAAACAGACGACGATCGACTTTTTGTTCAAGATCATATAGACTGTGCGTCTTGTTGCATTTTAAAACACAGACGTTGAACCAGCGTTTTGACAACTTGAAATTTTGACCTGTTGGTGGCACTGAAGGAAAAGGCAGGTGACCAAAAGGATTCATCCTCTGGGGCCCATGAATGTTTCTACAAAGAGCCATTTGAATGTTGCTAAGATTCTGGATGAAACTGGTGGACTGACAGATTTCCATCATAGAGACATGTTGCTAGCTTGTTCGTTATTGTCTTGTGAGCAAAATACAAATAAAAGCACTGTTCTGTGCTGTAGAGGTTTGTAGAAGGTGATAACAGCCGAAGGGTTGGAAAAAAAGTATCTAAAGAGACCTTCAGTGAATTTTATGGATGTATAAAGGAAGTTAAAATAAGTGTCATCCCTATGTTGTTGGAACATGAGGCATGTTCCAGGAACATGCCTCATGTTTTCAAAAAGACAGACGAAGAAACACAATGCCAGAACCTCGGCTCTGTATTTGGCAAAACCTTGCGGCTAGTAAATACAAGTCACTGTAAAGTCCTCTTGGCCACATCCTTCAACATGATCATGATGTATCTGCATAGACTCTCACAGGGACCTCCATGACGACTCCGTCCTTAGCTGTTTGCTAGTAGTAGTCTTTCACTGTTGACTCATCCTTCCCTTACTTCACAGCTCCGGAGACGTTAAAGTCGGAGCGTCGTCACAGGGCCTCCCTCCTCGCTACAAGAAGAGTCCCTGGACATCGGCCACGCTCGCCCAGGAGGCGAAGGAACTCACAAGGACTGTCAGAGCCATCCTGGAGGTCGACTGTAAGTGATCGCTGCTCAACTCCTCGCATGCAGGTCTGCATGTCCTCCTCCTCTCTGTTTCTGTGCTGCCCTGCATGCGACTCCCACCGGATTGAACTGAAACCACAGTGATCCCGCCGACCTGCTGCTGTACGTTAACTGTCCTCCCCGTTGCAGTGCTGACCTTCTAGAGGAGTCCGACCCTGAGGCGTCTGCAGGACTTCAGCAGCCAGCCGGCAACCCAAACTCTCTCTTCCCTGACAACTCCTCATCTCCTCAGTACCTGCTAGCAATGGACTCTTGTTTTAATGAAACACAGTCATCACTGCACATTGTCTCAATAATCAATACCCACTAAACAACGTTTTTAATTACGGTGTTCTAACCTGAATGATATGCAAAAGAAATGCATAAGGCGCAATCATTGTACAAGTACAAATTCATAATTTGCTTTTTGTGTCGCTCGCCACTCAAACTGCATTTTTTTCTGAACACATTGTTTGAAAGAATCAGTTCATCGTTAGATGTCTACAGGTTACCACACTGGAAGGAGACCATTCTTAAGTTGATGGACTACATGATTGTTTAAAGCTTTTTGCCTGTTGGTAAACTTATTTATTATGTGAGAGTAATGGAATCAAACTGTCTACAGAGAGCCACAGAGTGAAAAATAGAGGATGCAAGTGTGGGCTATTGTGGTTTGTGGACAGTCTTGAGAAGTCGATGGTATGAATCCATCTGTTGAATAAGCTCTGTGAACTTATTGTTCTCATATGCAACAGAGCTAACGAGTTAACTAGCATGTAATCGCTATGTCACCAAGCCAATAGAACCAGACATTTTGCAATTGCATTTAGTGGTTTGACCTGGGGTCTCATTTATAAAAACCTTTAGGATCCACACTAAATGTTTACGACGTACAAATGAGGAAATGTACGTACGGTAAAGTAAGCGAAAGATAATACTCCAAAGACGTTGGTTTAGTCCTTTAGATTTATTCAACATCTGTCTGTTTAGCATCAACAAATACCTTCATTTAACACGCAATAAAACACGTTAACATCACAACATCATGTGGTTACCATTTACTCTAGCTAACGTAACAGATCAAACTGTAGCTTTCTGCTTCTCACTTCTCTCTGTTATCCATCCAGTGTTTAGCTTTGTGTTTGAGTGGCTGAATGCTCGTGTTTGTGCATTAGATTAGCCGACAAATCAAAGACTGGTAGCATCATCAAGCAATGAGAGAGGAGAAATCCTGAAAACCTCACTGAAACTCCAAACACGAGGTCAGCAACGATGACAGGCAGACAATAAAGGAACCACAACATTCATATTGGAATGCAGCCATCGTGGTCTGATGCCAGCGATTATTAAAGGACAGCTTAAGCTTGATTGGATGCTTTAGATGCTTTCATCATGTTTGGAGTTATTTGATGTTTGTCCTTTATTCTTTTTCTGAGTAAATATTCTGAAACAAACGTTTCATGAGTTCTTCTTTGGAAAGCTGAGCAGGGGTTTGAAGCTTAACTCTGCAGAATCTTGTTATTATTCATTGATTATTTCAGATTATAGCTGCTGGAAGAGTTTTTACTGAGTCTTTATAGATCAACTGGGCTGTGACTGATATAATGGAATAAAAATAATTTAGAGTTTAATTTATGCCACAGCTTCTTCTTCACAGGTCTTTATTCACTGTTTAAATCATTAAAGACATTTAGTATACCTTCAGTAACTAGCGTAGCAAAGGGATGCTAATCAATACTGTATATTAACTAGCATTAGCAACAAACTCTGCTAACCTTAGCTCCATTAACGTTTTAGAAACGTATATCTCCTTCATCCTCTCCCAGCAAAGTATCACTATTACACAATGTTTAAAATGACGAGCTCCAAATCCACTAAAACAGCCTGAAACCTCTGATGAGAGTCTATGGGGCAGAACGATGCTACGCTCTGATTGGCCAGTCAGCTTTAAGGGGTGGGACTTAGCTCAGGGTCAATTGCCTTGGTCTTGGACATAAAGCAAAAGGTCATCAGCATAGAGATTTACTCATAATGTTCCAGTCCTTGATATAGACAGATTTCAGAGTGGAATACATCGGGCGAGGCCGCATTCACAGAAGCGAGGAGTTTAGCGGTCAGGTTTGCCTGGATTTTTCAAGCTCCATAATGAACTTTTCCAAAGTGAGACAATTGGTTGAGGTTAGGCACCGACCATCCAGCGGTTTGTGTCAGGATAGTCCATTGGTCGGGGCCAGGCGGCAACCTCCGGATCTGAAAAGTGAAGTCAAAGCTTCATGTCTTAAAGCTGCATTCTCTCTACTGTCCATCAGGGGGCGACTCCCCTGGTTGTATAGAAGTCTATGAGAAAATGACTCTACTTCTCTCTTGATTTATTCCCTCAGTAAACATTGTAAGCATGAGGTTATGGTCTCAATCTCTAGTTTCAAGTCTTCTTCAATACTGCATGATGTTCATTTAGTAAATTATGCTCCATTTAAGTCAAATAGACCATAAAGCAGGGTATACTTTAGGGTGGGGCTACACACTGATTGACAGGTCGACACCAGAGATGTATACGGCGTCTCTACGTCTCTCCTACTCAGTCCTAATATGGTCACTTCCTGTTCACTGGTTGCAGAGAAAACAAGATGGCGACAGGCTAATCGCCGAACTCCAAGCTTTATAACGGCAGTCCACATATCAATGGGTGACGTAATTTAGGTTGGCGTGGGACTTTGAGGTTTTACCAGCAAATACACAGAGCAGATGGATAGTTCAGGGGTCGAAGGAGTATGGAGCATCACCAGCAAGTACACAGAGCCACACATTGGTTTAGAAGGGTTAGAAATGTGGGAAGTTTACTGCAAATAAAATCCTAAAAATCTCAGCAGAGACTGAGCGAACAGAGTCATTGACATTGACAACTAACACGCTTACATTTCTGTCAATTTGTTATCGGAATATATATATATTTTTAAACTCCTATGTGATCTTCAGGAGGCAGGATGTGGGTATTTTGTTTTTGACACAGTCACCTAATTTCCCTCCATCAGTGGGAGGATGTGGGCGAAGTTACATAATTAACGGCCGTGATTCAGGATCACAGGCAGTGAGCGGAGACGGCGTCCATCACTCACGATGTCCCGAGAGGTAATGAAGACGTGAGGAACGAAGCCAAGTCACAGAGAGAAAGTAGGTCAGTCTGATCCAGGTCTCACTGTGTGTGTGTGTGTGTGTGTGTGTGTGCGTGCGTTCATTACAATCACCTATAAGTCGTTTTCATCACAGCCCTCGTTGCCTGGATACGAACTCTGCCTTTAACCCGAAGAGCTTGTAACTGCAGGAACCTTTGTCTTCCTCATTCACTGCCAGTTAATATGATCAGCAGGACATCACGTACACACACACACACACACACACACACACACACACACACACACACACACACACACACACACACACACACACACACACACACACACACACACAGATTGCCTGATAAACAATCAGCAGCGAGGCTTCAGACTGAACTCGTTCTTTCACCGTTTGCAAGCAGCAGTTTGGACAGAGTTACCATGACGACCGTGTCTCCTATGAACTTACATTCATCTGCTTCCTTTCCCAAATATTATAATTGTTCAGTTTGTGATGAATGCTCGTCTGGCTTTTTAGTTTTTCTTTTCTTTCCTCATCAACCTCTGAAGTCAAAACTTTCAATGAGCCGCTTCTATTTCTGATTCAGTTGAAATGACTCATCACTCATTACATTTAGAAATAAGTGCAGAAAACCTGCTGATCCTGACCTTTAAAAGGTCGAAACACAGCTCTGCTCTTCGCATTTATGTGTAAGAGCTGCTAAAAAATGTATTTTGACATCAGGATGTGTATGAGGTTTAATTTCTTAAAGCTCAGCTGGAGAGTGGTATTTCACTCAGGAGACCGTTGTTAGTGTCCCGTGCGAGACCAAGTCAATGTTGACTTATATATCACGTAAAGTCAGTACTTCTGTAACGCTACTTCTATAATTATTTTAACACAAACATTGTATTATTTGCCAAGTTACTTATGTACATTACTTGTGTACATAAATAACGCCACTAAAATAACAATTTTGACCCAAATGTTGAGTTATTTATCAAGTAACATTAGTACTTCTGTAACGCCACCGTAATTATTTTAAACCCAAACTTTGACTTATTTGTCATTTTCATTATGTTTTAAAGTTACACCAACTCCATAGTTGTTTTAACCAAAATACTGACTTATTTGCCAAGTTATTTATGTACATAAGAAACTTCCATTACAATTTTGACCCAATTGTTGAGGTATTTATCACATAACCTGGAAACTTAAGTAAGATCAGTTGTTATTTTCAACCCAAGAATGAGTTATTTATCACGTAGCTTATGTACGTAAGTAACGCCACTTCCATAATGATTTTAACCCCAACATTGAGTTTTCTATCACGTAACATTTGTACTTGAGTGACGCCACTTCTGGATTTTAACCCAAATATTCACTTATTTGTCACGTAAAATTACTTCTTATGTACAATACATAATTATTTTAACCCAATTGTTGAGTTCTTTATCAAAAAACATTGCTTAACCCAGATAACAATCTTTTACTAATCTACGTAGTTTGTTTCTTAAACACTGAACGATCTTTTTCTCGGTGCACTGATCACTCCTTTGCTGGACATTTGTATGAAAACACACAAAAGAAATCAAAATAACTTTTTGTAGGATTTCATATGAACCGTTTGAAGTTTATATTAAATAGATTAATGTGACAAACAGAAGGTGCTTAACCCTTGACTGGCTCTGTCTTTACGAATACAGTTGTTCCTCTGCAGTGCATCGTCTCCATTTAGTGTCTGTTCTGGAGCTTTTGATTATACCACATTATCTTCCTCAGCAGATGGAGTTCAGTCAGTTTAGAAATCATTTTCAAAACGAGGACAAACAAATAATGACCGTCAGAGTTCACAGACAGGTTTGTCTGTTTTAATATAGCAAGTATCTTTGTGTTTCTGTTGCCATGACAACTGCAACCGTATAAATTATTGATTGTGATGCTGGACCCACAATATCCATCTGAGTCATTAAAACACAGATCTGCATCAGAAAGAAAAACAGATTTCTGAGTCTTTATTTAAAGAATTTGTTGACCCGTTTCTCCTCATGTTGAGACTCAAACCAGCAGTGAATGTTTCTACGAACAAGTATCCTGATAGACGCTCCATTAAAACACATCAGAATGACTTAATCAACATGAAAACACACTGTAGTTTATTCTGACTCAATCACACCTACAAATAATCACTAAAGCTCACTAATTACTGTTGAAACGATCTATATTTGTGTTTTTAAAGATTGATGTCTTCACTAGGAACCAATTCGCCACAGACAGGAAGTCAGACCGTTTTAGGAGACGGACTAAAACATTGATGGTTTTCCTCTTTTCATTGGATTTGTTGACAATAAGCAAAATACAAAAAAACACAAAAATGATCCTTCAACACACATCAGAGCCAATAAAACTACACCACTGATAGATTTGAAGCTTGAATCATCTGATGACAAAACTAAACCTCTTAATGAAAAAAAAAAAAAGCTTCTTCAGACAGTTTTTGGTGTTTTTAAGTGTGAAGTTGTTGAAGATGCAAAACCAGAAACCAGATGATTATTTAAAGATTCACCGAGCCAATAAACTAAGAAGCAGAATATCTGGCTTTAAGGTTGTTTATTTTGAATTTCTGAAGTCTCATTTTAGTTATTTTAAACAAGTTTTAATGTCAGATAGTGGTTGGATTTTTTCTGACCCTTGGACGCTTCATCTTTGGCACAGGAGGTAGAGCGGGTCGTCCACTAATCCGCATGTTGAAGTGTCCTTGGACGAGATACTGAACCCCAAGTTGTGTTGTGCTTTAAGGGGTCGGAGGACTAGAAAGGAGCTTCACAAATACAAGTCCATGTACCGTTAATCCACCATGCTGATTTTTGTGTGATTCTGTTGATTACATAATATTTTACATGTTGGTGGGAGATTTTTTTGCGTTTTATATTTCTACAGAATGAAGCAGGTCACACAGAGCGGATGGTGTTGTTATCTCAGATCAGATCATTGAGCAGCAAAATGATTTAATATGTTCGTGCAGCAGCACAAAGGCCTTGGCTGCAGAAACGCTGCAGGAAGTATCTCCAGGGAAACGCACATTCCCGCCCACAGAGACGCTCCTTATGACTGAAACTGAAGTGTCATCGTTCCACTCTGCTGCAGGTTTAACATGCAAACAGGAAAACTGTCACAAATGGGCAGAGTCCTCATGTCTGCAGGAGGCATCTAGAAATACATTTGTTCATTTTACTTAGGAGTAAATCCATTAATCCAGAAGTATTCCAGCTGATGGTTTCATCATCTTCCAAACCGTTTGAGTTCTTCGAGAGCTGCACAAGCCATCTACCAAAACATAGTATTTATCCTTGACATGAGATTTTAGTATTCATATTGTGTCACATCCAACATTGTCTCGTCCAACATTCATTGCAATACCTACGCAAAAATAATGCGCCAAAATTAGTATATATCCCACCATATTTTTATTGTAACTAAGTATTTCATGATCTTTTCCTGAACCTAACTAAGTAGTCTTGCTGTCTAAACCTAAAGGATTTGTCTCATGTGAAGGCAGAAGTTTGTTTTGAAAAGACTGTATTCATTTAACGAGGGAAAACTGACATGTGTTGCTGACTTTTCTAGGAAGACAACTTTTGACAATATACCCTACAAACCGCTATATGAGGGTACCTTGAATCTCAATCAGTCAGTATATGCGCTTCAGGTTTTCCAGGAGCTTTACGTGTCACCTGTTCAATACTCTTTGACAGACATGTTTTCTCCACCTGACACCTGCCTCTTGTCTCTCGACTCTTCTGTCAGCGCTCAGACTGACGGGAAGAAACCTGATCGCTCATCTTCACAGTTTGTCATTCACGGCCACACAAAGAAGCTTCCAGTCTCAGATCAGGTGTCTTTGTTCCAGCGGTGAGAAACACATTGTCGTCCACATGTAGATACATGGAGATAACTGTCATGAGACAAGAGAGGGCTCATAGGAGAGTTTAAAAAACAGGAAGAGAGGATACAGTTCTGAGGGAAACCTGATGCATCACCACGAGATAACTACGAAGCAAAGACACAGACAATCATGACTGATTGTTCTTTCTTTCTGAGAGTCAGAAGAAGTATTTGCTCTGGTGTCGACCTGTCAATCAGTGTGTAGCCCCGCCCTAAAGCATACCCTGCTTTATGGTCTATTTGACTCTAAATGGACCATAATTTACTAAATGAACATCATGCTGTATTGAAGAAGACTTGAAACTAGAGATTGAGACCATAAACTCATGTTTACAATGTTTACTGAGGGAATAAATCAAGAGAGAAGTAGAGTCATTTTCTCATAGACTTCTATACAACCAGAGGAGTCGCCCCCTGATGGACAGTAGAGAGAATGCAGCTTTAAGACATGAAGCACTGACTTCACTTTAAAGAACCAGAGGTTGACAGCTGGTAGAGATGGACATTATTATTTTTATTCCACCGCTTTGTTCCAGACTGAAACATCTCAACAACTATGGAACGGATTGTGATGAAATTTGGTTCAGACATTGGCGTTCCACTCATGATGAACTGCAATAACAGATCATACTCAGTGTTCATATATAACATGTCCAGGCTGCTGCATCACGTCTCTGATCTCATGGTTTAGCTGGATCTGTGAAACATGTCATAACATATATCATCTGTCATTTATCATGTCAGTGGGACGCCGGTCATCGATACAGCGTTCAACACACCTCTTTTCTCTGAACGCGTGAAATGTTTGGTTTCAGTTTACAGGCAGATGTCTGCGGGGCGACGTTTTGAAACTTTGCCCCCTTTTGTTCGCTGAAACGGGGTTAAGAGACTTTCCTCCAGCAGCTCGTACAGTAGGTGGAGAGATGGGCGAGAGACAATGGAAAAGTACAGTACAGTCTCTCTCTTTGGTTCATATGTAATGGTGGAGCTTCTCAGGGAAAAGAGGCTGGATGGAAACCTGATATTTGTGTGTGTGAGCTGATCTGATGTCCTGATTATGTCTGAATGTCGTGGAAAAGAGAAGCTAACAAACCACATTAAACATGAAGTATTATTTCCCTCCTGCAGCTCTTCCTTACGGCTGGGAGGAGGCCTACACTGCAGACGGAGTGAAATACTTCATCAAGTAAGAGGATCAGACATTTTATAGCACCAAAACAAGTTATTCAATTTTTTCCTGGAGTGCAAGTGGAGTGCAAAATTCATATTAGTGCTTCAAATTCCTGAACAAATTATGATCAAATAACGAACAACCAGCTGACACGTCCACAAAACGGACTCTAAGTTTGGAGACTGAAAGTAATAGTTACGTATAAAAATGAACATGAGGAGGCAAACAGAGGACAAAATGTATAAATGTACAGTATGTATTTATTGGCACCTGTTTTCTAGACATTTACACAATATTAACACATTATTTTTAGCAACTACATTTCTGAAAATAAACCAGACTTTTATCAGGAAATCTTTTCCCAATATCTTTGGGAAGTGTGGTGTTTAGGGGAAACACTTTTGATTAATCTTTCCGTCATTTTAGTATTTTGTGCCACTTAATTGCATAACATTCCCATTGTGTTCTTAATATAAAGTACTCCTTTAAATCAAATCAGTGAATGTGAACAAAAAGGTTTTGATGTCTGAGATAAAGCGACTCTGATTATCTTTTTAACTTCTGTGAGGCTGCATTAGTGGCTTTATCAGAGCTCATTACATGAAAACAGCTGCATGCTACTGCTGGAAACATTGTTGATTCATAAGAGCCACTAAAATACTCATATTAATTATTGTACATGGGTTAAATACATATGAAAGAAAGGTCGATAATATAGAGTCATTCAAGGGCACAAATGATTAAAAAAAGGACATAGAGGAAAAGCTAGATTGATTAAAAAGCTCCTGATTGTAGAAAATGAGCTTCTTCATAGTGAAAGCATGACGGCCGTCAGCTGATTGTCAGTCACATTATGTCTGGAAGGAGATCGTTTGATGAACTCACCTCATGACAACATTTACAACTCTGGAAAAGAATCACAAACCCTGATCTTCCAGAAAAACGCCTGAGGAGGAAGTTGGTGATCAACAACATCCAGCGGGCGTCTCCTCATGTGTTTTTGTTTTGACCCATGACAGTCACATGACCCAGACCACATCCTGGAGCATCCCTGTGACCGGCGGCGCCCCGGTTCCTCTTCATCCTCCTCATCCTCCTCATCCTCCGGAGACCTCAGAGCTGAAGGCAGAGCGGAACGGGGAGACGACGGACAGAAGGTCCATCGAGACGGAGATGTGAATCCTGCAGACTCTCCCTCCTGTAACTTCTATATATATAATATGATACATTTAATAGTTTAGTTTAACCTCACCTGCAGTAACCTGTTCTGTTCTGTCCAGCTTCATTCAAACCCACATAACTTTATTTAAAAGGTATTGTTCAACAATCTAGGAATGTAAAGGTTTATTGCAGCAAAAGTCCAGTGAAGATGCATTATGACAGATTTTAAAAGCAAAAGGACGGGCTAAAGATGCATCAGCCCGCTAGCTCACAGAATTAATTGGCATTTACATTGAAACACTCCTCCTAATGCACAAGTTGTATATTGTATTAATCAATTTATATAGTACTTTGAGTTTCACATCATAACAGATGTTTTATAGTCTCTCGTGACCAGTTTCCTTCTATTTGTTAAGTGTTCCTTCAGTTTAATACACAATGCTTGAAATGTTCCTTATTTTATAATGACCATAAGTTACCAAAGTTTCCAGTGGACAAAATGTCATTTAAAAAAAATAAAGCCCAGGTATGATCACCATGTAGAGTATTTTAAAATTTTGATGAATATATGTGAACTCCCATAGACGGCGATTCAAAACATTAATACTGTACAATATTCATAACTCAATAACTGTAACAGAACTCATAAAGAAAGGTTATAGCCCAAATGAGACACAAATGCTTTATCTGTGAAGATTGGCATGTTTTGTTTATCCGCAAAAATTTGTAGGAGTAGAATCGATCCAAAATACGCTGTAAGAAAGAGCAAAGATGATAAAGACTCAAATAAATTGTTGGCAACCCCCTTTTCAGTCGTATCTGCAGGTAGCATGCACTGTATTCACAGTTGTAGCAGATCAGAAAACACGTATATGAATCATTTTTAAAGGTCATATGGGTTGTTTTTGTAAGTCGCTCATGTATTCAATATTAATTAATACCATTATGACATAAATACCATTTCCTACAACACCAACCTAAAGAAGATGGTATCTTTTGGACACTTCAGTGTGTCTGGACTCCTTTCTTTGTCTCTCCTCAGGGCTCAGCCTTTACAACCAGCAGTCTCTATGTTTTTATTCCCAGCGACAGGAAGGCTTTTCTCAGTGTGTGCAGCTATTCTGAGCAGGTCTACATTCCTGGCTCTGAATTGTTCTTCAGGGCCACAATGGAGTCTGAAGTTTGCTGCCACAAGCTTGTCCAAACTAACAAGACGTGTTTTTCCTCCCTGCAGCGGCTCGAGGGTAAAAGGACTGAGAGTTAAAGAGCAGCGAATCAACACGGCAGCGTTTCCATCTGACAGAGACGATAAGAAAAAGTTGACAGAGGAGGTTCTTTGTGATTTTTAGGTGTTTATTTTCAACCTGAATCAATCAACATAGAAAAACTAGAAGAAGTGACATTAATAGAGTGGTATAAAACCAAAGTTCACATTTATTATTGGATTCTTTATGGAAAGACTGAAAGCTTGTTAGTGTAATAACTTTATAAATAAATTATGAAAATAAGAGTTTGAGCTTCTACCCTTGAAATACAGGAGGTAATATTTGATCAACGATCAACCTTTTCTAATATTCATTAAAAATACGGTAAAGCCCCAAATCAGTACACTTAAATACTTAAAGAGTCTGGTTCACCTGCAAAATGTCTCTAAAAAATAATACATCCTAACACCAAATTTCACATAAATATCTTACATTTTATTTCTTTCCTTAAATTCATTTCTTCACATTTTACTGGTTAAATAAAGCTTATGAAGATCAGGATGATAGTGTTGTCCCGTACTAATATGCTGAGTGTGTCCTCAGAAATCCTACTGTACCAAGCATCAGAGTTATCATTGGACCGTTACATGTGTTACGTCATACAGGCAGATCGATATAATAAACGTCTTTCCATTCGATGATGGATTTGAAACTGATTCATCTCAGTTTCATTCTTCTGCTGACGTCTTCACTCGAATGTAACAAAATAAAAGCCTGCAACAATAAGATTGTTCTATTGTTTAGCTTCGGATGAGGAAGTCATTGGGGGAATCATTTATTAAGTGTGTGAATGTGTGTGTTGGTGTGAATGGTTGTATTTTTAGTGTGAGTGTTCGAGGGATGGAAGCGGAGGGGCCAAGCCAATATTCTTCCTGCCTCCAGCTCCCAGTATTGATTTCCCTTCACACTGGCTAGTGCAGTTATAAATATCAGCCGCTCCTGGAAACATTAATGACATGACACACACACATGTACACACTCATAACCACCTAAACACAAAGCTGATGCACGACCACATTTACTGGTGTGTTTGAGAGATTTCTGACGGCATGAAAACCTCTTGTTCATATTATCATTTGTGGTGGAGCGACTTGTGGTGGAGCGACTTGTGGTGGAGTGACGATTCTACAACATCTCTGCTGCTAAATCTGCTTTTTAACCAGTTGAGCTATCAGGACTTTTCCAAGCTCTCACATAAATAAATAAAAATTGGGAGTTCAGATTAGCTAGATTAGCTCTCACACAGTAACTAGATTCAATGCAAATAAAATCAATTAGTTCTCACATAAAAAATGCCAAGATATGGATTACTGTCTAGCTATATCAGCTCTCACATACAAGATACTTTTATATGAAGATCAGGTGAGCTTCACCAGTTCTCACACAGAATATACATGTAGAGTTCAGGTGAGCTACATCAGCTCTCAGGTAGAAAATAATGATATAGAATGTTCAGAGAGCTATATAAGTTCTCACATATAACATAGATATAGAGTTCAGGTAAGCTTCACCAGCCCTCACGCAAAATATTTTGATTATTAAGTTCAGAAATCTACATCAGCTACGTGTTCTTTGTACGAAACCCTCTGTTGAGAACACTGATGAGCTTCAGATAATGGCAGTTAATGACAGACATTTATCAGCTTTAAATGTTGTTATGTGACATGAACATAACATAAACATGAGTTTAAAGGAAACCACAGAGGACTCCGGTACGGTCTCTTTGTGACCGGAGGTCTGAATAACCGTCTTGTTTTCTGTAGATGAAAATAGGTTTTGGCTCGGCGGCGTCAGGTCTTAAGACGTACCAGGAGGTTGGCGCTCTGACTGAGCTCATTCAGGACAGCTTTGGTTATGTAAATCAAAATGTCAAGACCATTGCAGGCCCGACGCTCACACTGGGATTACATGACCACATTTGTTGTTTACAGTGTGCTGTGAAAAAAGCAAAAGGAAAAACTGACCCACAACAACAAGGGCTTCTGTGTAAACGAGCTCCTGAGGTAAATTAGCTACTCAGCATGAATTAGACTGGAGACAAATCCCTTCGTTTCAGGAGGAAAATCCAATTTACTGATAACGAGAACAACAAGGAACCCAGTTATGGATCCTTGTAGACGTTTTTATATCACATTCTTTGACAAGTTTATGTCGACGCTTCATGACAAAGACTAAACATTTTGTCTGTGAACAATAAAAGAGACACATTAGGGTTTTTGGTTCTGTTGTAGTGGTTTTAATGTTGGTGATGTCTGCTGGTCATGTGATTCTCTGTCTCCAGATTATTTATCAATTTGTTTTATTGTTTACTATTATCAACCTTACTGTCGGTTTTAACATAATGTTGTCCTGAAAAAACATTTCCTGTCCCTAAACATGAAACCAATCAATTGAATTCTGTTTATTACACAAACTGCTGTAAGACCTTGTTGTATTTACGTATTTCTTTAGGTCTTATTTACTCAAAATCAGAATTTCTTTCATCAGGTGTGATGATGAACATATGCAGAACGCTGCACAGGTGAGGACAGCGGGTTGTTTGGGGATCGACTGTGCGTATTAAAGGGATGAGTCGGGGCTTTGTGTTTTGGTCGAGTCACCTCTCAGAGAGTCTCATTCTCGTCCTAGTATCCTCTCCCAAGATCACTGTGCCTCCCTTGTATCCTCCTCTTCTCCCCTCTCTTGTTTCCTCCTCTTCTCTCCTCTCTCCTCCACTCATTTGCTCCTCTCCTCTAATCTCTCTTGCGTCCTCTCCCCTTGATTCCTCCTCTCCTGTCCTTGCCACTTGTTTGCTCCTCTCATCTCCTCTCCTCCTCCTCCTCCTCCTCCTCCTCCTCTCAGAGCGTCCAGTCTGGAGGGGGGAGGAGTGCAGGAGACGGCGGCTCCTCATTGGATAAAAGTAGGTCAAACCGTCCCACTCATGTGACCCAGCATGCCTCTGTGCAGTGTGTGTGTGTGTGTGTGTGTGTGTGTGTGTGTGTGTGTGTGTGTGTGTGTGTGTGTGTGTGTGTGTGTGTGTGTGTGGCGTGTGTGTGTGTGTGTGTGTGTGTGTGTGTGTGTGTGTGTGTGTGTGTGTGTGTGTGTGTGTGTGTGTGTGTGTGTGTGTGTGTGTGTGTGTGTGTGTGTGTGTGTAATCATCTAAATTAAAGGGACCAACGTTAAAATATCACAAAACATTAAAAAGACAGAAAACAAACAGTTTCTTCAGCTATCAATGATTTTAATATTAAACCACTATAATTAATAATTCATTATAATAACAGAGACATGTTTTTAGGTCAAAGGAAGGTCATCATGTTAAAATAGTGAAAACACAACAACAGTATTAGTAATAATTTAAATTAATGGAATGAATCAGAGGAAGTTCATAACACAGAAAGAAAATTTAAATAAATGAACAGACATTAACTCTGCTGCTCTTTCTCCAATATGAGAACGTCTAGCAGCGTTGCAAGCTACCGCTAACACCAGGTGGATATTCTGGCATATATTAATATTTTTTGATTTGTTGTGTTTTAGGTAAACTACTCTATGGTGCACAAATCTGAAGTGTCCAATATGCAGTGATGTGACATATAAAGAGTGTAGATGTGGTGGATTAGTGTGCAGACAGTTTGACTCTCATTCAGGAGACACAACTTTGTTCACAATCTGTCCTTCACTTAAACAATATGATGTTATAGAAAAAGAACTAAAAACAAACAAACATGGAATTAAACAAAACGTTTGCAGATTTGTCATATACTGAAGTTTTATTCTGGAGGACACTGAGGACATGTTTTCTGTCTCATTGAATTTAAATTAGAATTCTGTCCACAAAGTCAAAAACTAAACATCTAGAAGAAGCGTCCCACTTCTTTTAAATCAAGGCTGAAGACTTATATTAAAAACTATTTTATTCTATTTCTTACCTGTCTTATTTTATTTTAACTCGTTTTTATTTTCTATTATCTTGGCTTTCAAATGACAGCTTTAATTGTTTTGTAATTGCATTAACATAAATGTGTCTCTTTTGTCTTTTGATGTTTTATGTAATAATAATAATAATAATAATAATAATAATAATAATAATAATACTTTAATTTTATATAGCGCTTTTCTAGATACCCAAAGACAAACAAAAAACAAAACAAAAAAGCACACAAAGGAGCAAACAAAACAAACAAACAGAACATTTAAAAAAAAAAAAAACTGGAGAAGCTGTGCGGAATGTAAAGCACTCAGTTACCTTGTTGCTGAAATATGCTTTATGAATAAACTTCTATTGTAGGCTTTGAAAAGAGGATTTAGACCTTCGTGTGTGGACAAAAGGTTTAGTTGCACACAAAACAAAATGCTGAACATCTTTGTGTATTAATCTATTTATTGTAGGATAGGCTCTAAAGTGGCTGCAGCCCAGAGCAGATAATGAGAAGAATAGTGTATTTCAGACAGAGAGGAGGGGAGGAGCCTGTCTGGCTCGCTGTATGACGTCACCAGTCCTCCTGTCTCACACGTGGGGTCTCTGCTCGGTGTCTGTCCGCCTGCCGCAGCCCGCTGAGCAACACGTCCCGCGCTGATTCATGTTTTCATTATTATTATTATTATATTATTATTATGCTCATGTAGGCTGCAGAGCCGAGGACTTCCACCCAAATAGCTGATCCACACTTTTATTTTATTAACATACATTTCTGGTTTATTTCTCCTTGTGTATATATATATATATATATTATTTTTTTTGTTTTTTTGTTTTATTATTATTATTTTTGGGATCTCACCGTTTCGAGGAGGCGTGATGGAGAAGATGTCCCTACATCCCGTCCCGCACAACCCGGGTTTCGTGCCGGCTGCCAGGCACGGAGTGCTGAAGTCTCTGCTGGAGAACCCGATGAAGCTCCCTCTGCATCATGAAGGTGAAGTCCGGAGGAGAGAGGAGCTGCTGCGGGCTTTGAGTGCTCCTTCTCTGAGTCTGTGTGTTGGTGTTTACTGCCTGGAGCCTGGAGGGTTTATAGAGATGTGTGAGGAGAAGCAGTGATGCTGCATGAAGTGTGTTTCTGCAGCCTCAACAAGTGTTTTAAACCTGAATGTAAAAGGTGTTTGAGGCTGCAGGGACAGGTCAGCTGTGCACTATGAAACTTTCATATGAAGGTTCTGTTAGACACTGCTTAGTTAAATGCCACAGGTGAAATGTCAAAAAGTAAACGCTTATAATTACAATTTATTCCCAGATGAGCAGTTATGCATGATATCTAGAGTTTGTTAAATGTGGAGCCATCAGAGCTGCAGCTGGATCTCAGAAATACAGCAAACCTACTCAATGTTCTAATTCATTCAGTCTATTATATGAGCAGATATTTGTGTACATGCATGCAAAAGCTTGGAGCAAATTTACAGTCAAAAACGAACGTAGCGTTTGAAACTTGAAACTTTGGAGTTAATTGGTTGTTTCATGATCAACATGCAAGCAGATTTAGAAACTTTCCACACTTTCTGTTCTAAAAATGCTCATAACCTATGATAATAAAGGGTGTGAACATTATTGATTCCTGTGGGAAAGATCCATCTGTTGGCAGAGGTCAGTGTTGGAGCTGATACAAGTCCAGTGTTGTGTTCAAAGACACGTTGTCAAAAAAGGAACCGTAAAGGTTCTGAGGAGACATAAAAGCTCAGACATTGATTTGTAGATTTAAAGTTGAAATTCCCTGTCATGTTTAAAGTTCTCTGAGCTGCTTAAGGCTGAAAACATCAATCTAAACTCTCAGGTTAAAGATATTTGTTAACATCAAGCTGTTCCTGTAGTTCCTCAAATGGCCACTTGAGGCTGTCTCTAAAAAGTGTCTTCATAGACATTAAAATGTTTACAGCCTAGCACACAAACTGTTTTGTTCTCTAAAGCTAATATCTCTGTTCATGACAGCTGTTTATAAAACTCTCCCGTTTAAATCAAGTTAAGGCTTAAATTTAGGCATGATTGAGGGCGTGGCCTCTTTGAATGACAGGTGTGGGTCGCCTTAGGACGCTAGCTGCTAGCTGTCGGCTCAGCTTCCCCAGTGAAGTCAATGCTTCATGTCTTAAAGCTGCATTCTCTCTAATGTCCATCAGGGGGCGACTCCTCTGGTTGTATAGAAGTCTATGAGAAAATGACTCTACTTCTCTCTTGATTTATTCCCTCAGTAAACATTGTAAACATGAGTTTATGGTCTCAATCTCTAGTTTCAAGTCTTCTTCAATACAGCATGATGTTCATTTAGTAAATTATGCTCCATTTAGAGTCAAATAGACCATAAAGCAGGGTATGCTTTAGGGCGGGGCTACACACTGATTGACAGGTCGACACCAGAGACGCCCACTTTGAGCTTCACAACAGCTCTTCAGAAACGTCTGGTTTTATACAGTCTATGGTTAACACACTGCCTTGTCACTTCATATTGAGTTTAATGTTTGTAACATCGGTCTCGTCGTACCTATAATCACCCCTGTTTGAGGGTTTCACCGCCATAGAAGAGCAGCAGATCCTCTTTCAAAACGAGTTTCAACAGTGGCTCAAATTCCATCATTTTAGTGGAACGCATAGGTATAAATCTCATGTAAACTGTTATTCAAGCAACACTTTGAAGCAGTAATTCCTTAAAAAAAGAGTAAACATTTTCAAAACAATTTTATGAAAGATTTAGTTTCTTTTAACCATGACAACAATCCCTGACCTAACCTAGTGTTATTTATAAATTTGAATAATGGCCTTTTCCTAACAAAAACCAAGTCGTTTGTACGTGTGGACCTAAACAAACCTAAATGATAGCAGTGTTAAATGAAGATACAGGAGACCGTGAGATGGAAATGCTCAACAATACAACTGCTCGTATAATCAATAAATTCTTAGAGCCAAAAGCGATCAAGAACTCAACAGGTTATCTTTAAGAAAAATATTTATATTGAATGATAAACTAAGAGTGAATTCTGCAGCACCAATCATCATTCCCAGTGTTTAAACAGAAGAGTGTCTGATTCCTTCCCTCTGTCCTCCTGTGCAGCTTTCAGTAAGGAGCAGGAGAAGGAGAAGAACCTGGAGGAGGAGCGCAGTGTCCCCCAGTCGGCCTTCCTGGGCCCGACGCTGTGGGACAAGACGCTGCCCTACGACGGAGACTCCTTCCAGCTGGAGTACATGGACCTGGAAGAGTTCCTGTCTGAGAACGGCATCTCCTCCAACGCCCCGCAGCACCACCACAGCCAGCACCAACCGCACGCCCCCCCACGCCGGCCGCCGGTCCTGTCCCCAGCCCCGCCCACGCCGACGCCCTCGGTGATGGACCTCAGCAACCACGCCTCCACATCCATTCACACCGGCGTCGTCTCTCTGAACTGTCTGCATGGCAGCCCGGCGAGAGCAGGTAACACAGAAATACATAATTTTACACGTGTTTTACACCATTGAGGTTTTTTGAAAAGTCATGCTGCAACTTTATTTTATTGATTTTCATGTTCTAACTTCGGTTGAAGGTTTAAACGGTTTGCAAGTTTTACCTCATCAACTTTAGTTAACTATATTCTTAACCATGCTGCTGTGTTTTAGACATATTTTCCTACTACTGCAGACAACCATTGTTTTACATTCATTTCTGTATTTTACAAACATTTGGTTGGTTTCATTCAGCTGGAGAAAATTACTAACCCTTCTTAAGAAATTCTTTCAGAGTCTTTAAATCAGCCTGTTTGTTTGTTTTAGGTACCGATAAAGCAGCTTATCATCAGCGTAAACGTGAAAGTAAATTCATAGGGAGAAAATAACAGGATGGTTCCTTGAGGAACCGTACAATAAATACAGAATGAAAAATTGCCCAGAATGACCATATAGAGCACTAAACCAGTCACAGGCTGTAACATAAATACAAACTATATTGTGAAGGCAGTTATTCTAAACATTATGTTTGAAATCTTTAAATTCCTCTGTGGTCAAAGCGGTAAACTTTGATTCATCAAATAGAAACCATGTTTAGGTAGAAAATAACAGGACCTAGAATGGATCCTTGAGGAACCTCATATGAGATTCCAGCTATTGAGGATGAGAAATTGAATATTAACAAAACTTTTATGCAGATTTAATGTTCACTGTGATGGATTTCCCTGCTCTATAAAATATCAAGCAAGAGTGAATAGTATTATTTCCTCAGAGCCAAGCTGACATATTTAAATTGATTGTTTGATTCAACCTACAGTCTTAAACCTAAAGTTATTCATCATAGGGTTTTTCCAGTATTTTCCTGTCAATTAACCAATCAATGTTTTGATTAACTGACTTTCAAGAGACTCCTTATAGACTTTCATACCATACAAATATGAATGGAAGCCAATAAATGTCTTGAACTAAAACTTGCAATCACACATGTATGTTCCTTTCAAACATTAGCTGCTCTTTTCATCAGTCGGTTGAATAGAAATCAAGGCTTTGTTTCTCACCCAACAGTAAGACAAGCTACAGAGAGTTACTGTGAACGAGTACATCTCCTCTTTACAATCAGTCGTCTCACGCTGAAAACAAAAGGAGAAGCCATTCATCTCTGTCGTGATGAGTTGTAGCTGCAGTAGGAGGAAGAATTCACTTTAGCAGTGATGGATGAGCTGAAATCAGGCGAGAGGCGTTCAGGGGCTTCAGGGGGATTTAGTCTTTGTTTAGAAAAATCAATCAGCTGAGTGTCAAAATATTTAACACACGGCGAACGGTTTGATTTTACAGCAGAGGAAAAGGAATCAGTCTAAATGAGTTCACATTAGTTCAGCTTTAGGATTAAATGATGTCTGCACGTCAGGTACAATATGCTTTAAACTGTGGCTGAAATATCTCAGGGCTGTAGGTTCAAGTCTTCTGGTTTTTATTCTACAATCTAAAACTTACACATGTTGTATATTTGAAAGGCTGACTCCAGTACACTTAAACTAAAACAGAAGATCAGAAGGAGTATAGAAATCTGACATTAAGTCTCTGAGCTAGTTTGTAGATTTTTATACGTATTGTCTGATCAGATAGTTCCTGATTTAAATTATAACATTTCCATTTTACCTAGACAAAGATCTTGTACGGCTGCTTGTGTTAAGACAAAGTTTGAAGGAATAGTGTGTTGCATTTAAGGGGTCCATGCAAATATCTATGGCAGAAATGGAATTTAATATTATTAAGTATGTTTTTGTAAGTGTTTAATAACTTGAAAAAATAAGAATTGTTGTGTTTTCGTTAGCTTAGAATGAGACGTTTATATCTACACCAGGCTTCAACCTCCAGTTCTTTAAAGTGAAGCCGATGCTTCATGTGTTAAAGCTGCATTCTCTCTACTGTCCATCAGGGGGCGACTCCTCTGGTTGTATAGAAGTCTATGAGAAAATGACTCTACTTCTCTCTTGATTTATTCCCTCAGTAAACATTGTAAACATGAGTTTATGGTCTCAATCTCTAGTTTCAAGTCTTCTTCAATACAGCATGATGTTCATTTAGTAAATGACACTCCATTTAGAGTCAAATAGACCATAAAGCAGGGTATGCTTTAGGGCGGGGCTACACACTGATTGACAGGTCTGCTTTAGACTGATTTGTCCTCAAACTCGTTAAACTCTTTGCACTCGATCCCACCATCATCACCAACCTGCAGGTTCGTTCTCCAAACGTAGAAAACACTCCAAAGTTTAAACCTTCACCTCATCGTGAACAGAGAGAAGCTGTGTCAGGTGGGACGAGCTCAGGTGTGTTTAGTTTCCTTTCAGTCGATCTCAGACGGGGGGAACTCTGAGAGTAGTAACGCTGAAAACATGCCGACGCCACGAGTCAGAGGTGTGTCAGATTCATCACCTCCACAGACGTGTGTGTGTGTGTGTGTGTGTGTGTGTGTGTGTGTGTGTGTGTGTGTGTGTGTGTGTGTGTGTGTGTGTGTGTGTGTGTGTGTGTGTGTGTGTGTGTGTGACAGTGAAAATGTCAGTGTTAACTCTTTAACTCGCTTCAAGTTCCTCGTGTTTATAGAGGAAGAAAACAAGCCGTTCTCTCACAGCATGAGGAGACATGTCACCCGCTGCTTTGTGTGTGTGTGTGTGTGTGTGTGTGTGTGTGTGTTGTGTATGTGTGTGTGCGTGTCCTTGCATGGGATCAATTTTTTAAGAACACAGTGTTCTCTGCAGAAGTAGGCCAGTGGGCGGCAACCCTCCATCCCATCACACACACAACAAGTTTCCAACTCTCTCAGTTTACATTCACATCAAGTAATAACCACACGCACACACACACACACACACACACACACACACACACACACACACACACACACACACACACACACACACACACACACACACACACACACACACACACACACACATATGCAGGAGTTCAACTAATGTGTTTTTAAAGGTCGAAACTGGAGCATAATGTTTTTTAAAGATCCATCCAGAAATGTTTCAAAATACTGATGATTGATGGATTTGTGTCTGATTTATATTTTTCCCACAAAAATGTTCTTTCACCTAAACATTTAGGTGAATTTATGAAAATGCAACTTTTAATATTAGACCCTTTCTTTGAAACTATTAAATTTGTCTAAAAGAAACATTTTGCATCCAAAATATAACTTTAGAGTAACTAGAAAGACTCAATCCTTTAGACCCCGACAGACTAAAAATCTCATCCTTTATATATTTAACAATCTTTACAAAGACCTTAAACTCACATTAACATTAACACGTTCACTCCGGATATATATATTAGCACACCATGTCCTCTTCCCCTGACTCCGATTTTAAAGGTCCTCCATCTCTGGCCTCTGCTCTGCTCAGCATCACACCGACGTGTCGGCCGGCACTAATCTGCTGCTCTCATTTCTAAATATAGCAGAGTAATCTATGGCCATAATCTGGCATATTTGTATTCCCAAATGGTCCTGTGACGGTCCGGCAGATAAGGAGGCAGGAACAACCAGGGTCACCGGGAGTTCAGCACATAATGAAAGACAAACGGACAGAAGGAGGTGGAGGCTCTGAAGAGCACAAACATCCTCATCCTGTCTTTGAGGTGGAGTCTCTGAAGAACCTGGAACATTTTACTCCTCATGGTCACACTTTAATTTGAGTCACATCTGACCTGAAAGAACTCTGATGGAGAAATGTTCAGGCCTCTAAAGGGACTTTCAGTGTCCAAAGTTTATAATAATAATAATAATAATAATAATAATGCGTCATAAATAAACGTGTAGAAACGTAGGATGTGTGTTTTCTAACCTGTTCTAAAGATAGAGACGAGAGGCCAGCTGGGCTCAGCGGGAAACATCAGGAACCACGACTCAGCGGCTCACACACACACACACATGCACGTGTACACACACATACACATAAACACACATAATGCACATGTACACACACATACACACAAACACACATAATGCACATGTACACACATGCACGTGTCAGGGGGTCTTTCGGTGTCACATTTTAGGCAGCGATGCACATTATGTGCTGCTGTTTAGCACATGAGGAAGACCAATAAATCTGAATATCGGGGAAGTTTCCACACACATCACAACACTGGTAAACTGGAAAGCACCGGTTTAATGTTCAAAGTGGGGAACAACTGAAATGTCCTCATTAAGAGGTGAAGAACTCTTGGTCCCCACGAAGATAGACGTAAAGACACACACACACACACCTGCCCTTGAATGAGCAGGACCAACTGCAAACAGATCTGAACTGGTCTCTTCTATGAATTTTTGCTGTGTTTGCGTGTGTGTTTTGACTTACATTTTTTCAAAAAAAAAATTTGTTGTTTGAACTTTTTAAAAAACTAAATCCTCTTGGGAGCCAAATGTGTCGAATTCCTTTTCTGCTCAAAAACCTACAAAAAAACACGGATTAAATAAATGTGGAAGGATGGAAATAAAAGGTCATAACAACAAATTTAGGACTTTTTCATTTAAATGATCAGAGAATAAGTCAAAATAGGAAGCTTAAAGTCTGAAGTATGAGATTAAACACACTTTAAGAGTGCATTAATTAGTTTTCGACAAAACTGCACATTTTCAACTGTTTAATTGTGAGGTGTTTTTACATTCAAATGAAGATGACTTATTAATAGATATTATAATGTTTCAAAGGGACCTATTATAATAAAAGTATCACACTTGACTCATCTAACACGGTAATTTTAACTTCATTTTTCTTCCTGACTTTTCTCATTTAGTTATTTTCTGGCTCCAGTGGTTTTCCATAAAAACCCTCTCGACATTTATTGCCAGTTAACAAATTAAAAGTTGTGGATGTAACAATACAGTTTGCATGGGATTATTTCCTGCAGGAGACTTTATGTCTGTAACAGATTATAAAATACAACAATAGCTCATTTGTTTAGTTGCTAATGTTCCTGTTGTGCATCACAGAGGAGCTTTTAAGTTTTAAATTGAAACCAGTGGGTACCATTTTTCTTCTTCTTCTTCTTCTTCTTCTTCTTCTTCTTCTTCTTCTTCTTCTTCTTCTTCTTCTTCTCTTTCTTCTTTTTCTATAATCGTGTGTTAATTAAGACACCCACAGTCAGAGTTACATAACGGCTGTCCGTCTCCAGAGATGATGGAAGGAAACTGAACACAGTGATTTAAGGTTGTTAATAATAGTTTACTGCACAAAAGGTAAAAGGAGAATATTAGGAGACAGTGAATGCATCAGCAGGAATTTATTAATGTTTTTCCTTAAATAGTTCCTGTTTATCACATGAAGCTGCTCACTGTCTCTTCACTTTCTCACAGAAACTGGATTTGATGCTAAAATCACCTTGTTTATGGTTTAACTTTAGGTATATCGCCACCTGCTGGCTGCAGCTCAACACTGCAGCCCCAGGAGTCAGTTCTCTGATTATTTAGTGAAGGATGTACCATACCCTTAAAAAAGATACATATAGATACATTACCTCAAAATATTGATAATTTAAAAGTAAAGAAATATAAATGTTAAATATATTAATGTGTTGAATTAATACCTTTATAAATACATATAGATAAACCATCACTGGTAAAATGTATTAATGTGTTAAAAGAAGAACCATACTTTTAAAAAAAACTTATGGATAGAATTCTTAAAAATATTTATAATTTTAAAGTAAAGTAGTATCAGCCTTGATTAGTAGTACAGTAATATTGTTTTGCTTATATATACTAATATTGAAAAATTGTTTAAAAAAAAAATGTCTTTGGGTCAGAATCTTATGTCATTTATTTAACATAAAATATGAAGTAAGAAAGTATGAATCGTTAATATAGAACAATTTATTTTAATTTATTCTCCTTTTTTTAAGTTTACTTCTTGCTCACATGCACCTCATTTTCTATTGTTTGTTTGTTTTTGTTTGTCACTGTGTTGATTGTTTTGGTTTTAGAAATGTCTTGTGGATATTCGACCGCTCAAAGACCCTGATTTTTCTTCCTCCAGGCCTTCCAAACTCCAGAAACACTCCGAGCCCCATCGACCCGGACTCCATCCAGGTTCCCGTCGGGTATGAGCCCGACCCGGCCGACCTGGCTCTGTCCAGCGTGCCGGGTCAGGAGATGTTCGACCCACGCAAACGCAAGTTCTCGGCCGAGGAGCTGAAACCGCAGCCGATGATCAAGAAAGCTCGCAAGATCTTCATCCCAGAGGACCTGAAGGTACTTTGGAGCTGGTTCTGGACCAGATCTTTAGTCTCCCCTCTAAATGTTAATCATCTTGTTATGCAACACAAGCTGATTTCTTGTCTGTAAATTTATGACCTTGACTTACTGTAGAATTTGTGTTGCAAACCAGAAAAATTAAAACAATTTAGATGCTTCTGGTGAGAAAATCAAATAGGAAATCTTTAAAAATATAAAGGTTTATAAAGCTGAAAAATAATATTTGTACTTAATAATATTTGTATTCTTAAGTACAAATACTACAAACTTGAGACAGATTTGTTTTGCAGGATTTGGTGCAACGTTCATTCTTGATCTTAGAAACAAAAAGTATCACCACAAGGTCAGTTTAGTAGCTGTGTAGGAGCTTTCAATCGTATCACATGATCTTCATCGCTCAGATCCAGTCTAACTAAGTCTCTTAGAAAACATCAGCAGCAACACGACAACTGCTGACTGCATCTGCTGAGGAAGATCATTTCATATGATTGAAAGCTCCAGGAGAGTATAGAGACGAACGAAGAAGGGAAGGAAAGAAGGACAGACAGACATTATATCAGTTCAATATAAATATTTAATAGAAAACACTTTAGTGTCTACTTTTTGAGTACAGATGTTTATATTTAATAGAAAGCAGAAAGTCTCAGAACTGGTGCAGACAGATTGACCCATTAGTGCTGCAACACTCGAATTTCCCCCATGGGGATCAATAAAGGAATATGATATAATATAATAGTGGTGATTAATAAACCAGCATCGCATGCTGGGATAGAACTCCCTGTCTTTTGTTTGGTTCTGCTCTCCTATTGGTCCTCTCCTCCTGGTTAAGAGGCTTAAATGAGACTGAAAGAGTAAGCGGCGCTGTCTTTTATTCCTGCCTCCTGCTTCTCTGTCTGAGAGGATTCGACTTTTAATTTAGTTAAAATAAAGAAGTGCATGTGTGTGTGTGTTTGGCTGCAGACACCTCCTGGTTAGAAGTCATATAAAAGCTGCAGTGAGCGATGTTTGACCACTAGTGGGCAGAAAGTCTGAATCACACCTTTTGTCTCATTTATTTGATCAAAACAGTCTTATGCTAAGCTAAGCTAACCACATCCTGACTCCATGTCTGTGCTCATCTCAATGACATGAGATTCAAAGTGATATTCTGATGTAACTCAAAAAAACCCACAGTTAAGGTATTACAAGCCTTTAAAGTATCTCCTCTTTTTTCACGTCTCCTCTCTCCTCCCTTCATGTCCTTTGAGCAGGACCACAAATACTGGGCCAGGCGCAGGAAGAACAACGTGGCGGCCAAAAGGTCGCGTGACGCCCGGCGGCTCAAAGAGAACCAGATCGCCATCCGGGCCTCCTTCCTGGAGAAGGAGAACTCGGCTCTGAGGCACGAGGTGGCCGAGCTGAGGAAAGAGCTAGGACGCACCAAGAACGTCCTGGCCAAGTACGAGGCCAGGCACGGGCCGCTGTGAGGACATATATAAATATATGAATATATGAATATATAAATATACACAACAAATACTCCTCCGGATCCACCAGCGACCCTCCTTTCACTTCTCCTCCACACTCAGTCCTTAAGGGTTGAGTTTGACGGGTGGACGACCAATAAGAAAAAAAATCACCTTTTAGTCGTTACAATCTTTTTATTTTCTTGGTTCCCTTCTGAAGACGTCAAGCTTTAAAAAACACAAATAGTTTTTATCAGCGATTAACTGCAGTTTTTATCAAACTAACAGGAGGAAGTAATGACTTTGTTTGGGACTGTTTTCAGTGGCGGATGAATCCACAAAGGTCTTTACGATGTCCCCGGCTTCCTGAGCAGCGGACCACATTGTTCAGGACTATTAAACACAAACACCTGTTTGGACGTCTGTCTGTGACTCCTCCCACCTGATGCCTGACCTTTGACCTCTGGCCCCTTCTTTGCCCCAGCTTACAATATAAAGGCACTTTAGAACCAGCGACGCCTCGCTCTCTGACGACTCCCACTTACAGACTCCGCCTCCCCCCGTGTGCAGGTGTTGTACCCACAATGCACCTGTCCACATGTACATACCTGATGACTCTGTTTATGAATGTGTGCCGCCTCTCGCTGCTCTGCTATTGGTCAGTCAGCATCTGTTCTGTTGTCGTTTTAAGCTGAAGTTAGTAGTATTTTTATGATGTTTATGGAAAAAGCAAATATAAAAAAATACAGGAAAACATATCTTTAAAAAGATTTCACTCTAACCCTTACCCTAATACTGTGTCACAAAATGCCAAAAACTAAACAAAAAATACAGCAACTTTTGAAATGTATTTTTTTAATCGTCCAAAATGTACAAATTTCCTCCCAACTATTTTTGTTAAAATCATCAAATGTGCTGCAACAACGTCAGCGATGATTTCTTTTCATACATAAACAGATCAGAGAGGAACCCAAAGAGAGTCAACACTCTGAGCTTGTGTTTTGGGCCCCCTGAACCCCTAGTTGACCCTGGTGGACCCTAGTGGGTTTGATATTTGTTTGTTTCTATGTTTCTGAGACAAACTGTGTGAATCTTTAAATGTGTTAAAGTGAAGTTCAGTGAAACTGAAACCGACGCTGCAGGAAACTCAACACGTTACAATGATGTAGAGATTAAGTTTTAATACGATCCTAAATCAAAGAACAGCTGACACTGAGACACAAACAAGATATTATCTTGTGTGAGAAAAGATAACTTTGGTGTTTGTTTGCACAATAATATTGTTTGTAAACTAGATATGTTTTTGTGCTTTCAAAATAATATCTTGTGAAAACAGGAAGACACCTTTTTGTGTCTTGTGTCCACAAGATTCAGTTTTTTTTTTACAATTGCTAAAACACAGTTTCTGAAACAAGAAAAGATCTTAAATCTCTTCATTCAAAACTATATCAGCTCTTCTAAAATTGTATTTTTGCATCACAACTTTACACACAAATACTTACTACAATAATAGAAAAACACATTGTAGCTGATTATTAAACATTAAATTACAATTTCAAAATGATATTGTTTGTAAACCAGATATGTTTTTGTGCTTTCAAAATAATATCTTGTCCAAACAGAAAGACATCTTTTTGTGTCTTGCGTCTACAAGATCCAGTTTTTTGCAAGACTCCCCTTTAAACTCTACACGCAAAATTAAAAAATTCTAAATATCTCAAATCTCTTTATTCAAAACTATATAAATTATTTTAAAATTGTATTTTTGCATCACAACTTTACAAACACTTATAAAACAGTATAAAACACTTTGTAGCTTATTACTAATAACTATTATCATTTTTAATTTGTAGCGTTTTGTAAACACGAAAACTAAAATAATGCGTTTATTCTTAATACTGGTAAAATAATAAGTAAGTATCAAACACTTACTGAACATGAACATAGTTATTAGTATTAAACTGCAAACTTAATATAGTGTTTGTTGTTCACACCAAAGAGCAGAGTGGTTACAGGTGTTTTCACAGGTGCGTTCTGGGAAATTCAGTGTTGTGTTTCAATGGCAGTGTTGAGCAAACAACACAAAGGCTTTTAGTCTTGAATGATGAATGTAGATGATAATAATGTAGTGATTTGTTGTCAATAGTTGGCTTCAATAATTTAACAACAAGTTTCAGTTGTTGTTTTTTTGATGCCAATTACCAAAAAAATAATATGATAATGTTGTTATCATCTCCCTCATTTTTTTTAAGGTTAACTGTTCAGATTCCAGTTTTCAGTTTGAGATTCTCCTGAACATCACTGCCTCCCGTTGTTTGGCCGTTTTTCTAACAAATGACACTTTTGTCTTTTGTTTTGACAACAAAAGTAACATGTCCTTCTGTTGTCGTCCTCATTTGTGAAAGTCGATGGTCAAGTTTCATAAATGTTGCTGCAAAAGAAACAAAAATGTGACTTTCCTATCAAACAAACTATCGATTTATGTCCTCAAACTCTTTTAAAAATGTATTTTTTAACCACATAAATTGATACAAAATATTTCTCAAACCACACAGAAATTAAATATTCTCCTTTTTATTCAACATATAAACCAAACTTGTGCAATAGATTGTTCCTGGAGTCTTTGGCATGAACTTTATATTTTATGTTTTGTGTTTCTGCGCCCCTCCCCCGACCAAGTGAGACATGAATGTAAAACTGAACCAGTGTGTTGGCTGAGCGGTCGTCTACTGTGGAATCACTTTAGTCCTCTTTACTACAGACCAAAAGAATATAAAGGATATACTGATATATATATATATATATATATATATATATATATATAAAAATATATATTAAAGGTTTTAATGTTTATACAGAGATATTGTTTTTTTGTACAGTCTGTTTTCCTACATAGATATTTCGTGTGTATTTTGAAAGGGTTACATAGATATTAATACATATAAATATATTCTGAAATATTAGGAATGGGCATTACAGAACTTGATTTTCCTCCCTGTTTAGTAGAAATACCTCAAAGCCTCCATCTCACCTGAGCAGGTGTTTCATAGAGATGCTCCACCCACAGGAATGTACTCACAAACATGGAGCGCTTACTCTTTATTTTGTATTCTTTTTGTTCGCTGTGTTTGTTTCTTTTTTCTGTGTGTTCAAAGATATTTTCTTTCCTATATGATGTATCTCATGATCAAAATAAATAAATGAATTGAAGTTCAACTCCAGTTTGTGTCTCAGTTTTTTGTTCCTGTGTAAAACTGGGTTTAAAATGAAGTTCAAAGTGCTTTTATACAGTCAAAAAACTAACATAAAGATAACATACCAAAACATTTTTTTAGATGAATGAAATGAGATTTAAAAAACAATGAAATTAAAATAAAACACACAGAGAAGACACCATAAATAAAGTTAAAGAAATAAGTTGACTCAAATGAGGAAACAAAATAAATAACAACATGTCTTTAGACATAAATCTGCAGCTGATTAACACTTAACATAATCAATTTACCACAAACATAGATTCATAATGACAGAATGTTGATCCAAATCTGAATTTAGATGCAGATTATTGATACATCATTATGATTTTGTTAACGTAATCATCACACTTTCATCAGTTTAATAATAATTCTGAGTTAAATTACTTAGAAATTATAAAATGAAAGTGTGTACATTAAAAAAGAACCAAACTACTAATGGAGACAAAATGTTTAAGCTTTTAGTTCCACATTAAACACCAAAACATTTAAAATGCTTAACTGCAGAAAAAATGAAATAGAAATGCATTATATCTTTTTTAATTTAACGCTCATGATTATCACGTCTCCCATCATGCACCAACATAAAGTCACTTTTATATAAATTATATTTAACAGAGAGGAAACACTGAAGAGAAAAAAGGCATAACAATATAAGACATCAGGTCCAGTTGCATGCTGGGAGGTTTCACAACACACCTTCATCCTGATTCCCAGCATGAGGATGATGATGATCAGTCTACCAGCAGGGGTCAGCACCTCCCTTCAGACTGAATCACAATCAGTTATTATTCTGATATTTATCTAAAACAGAAGAAGAAAATAATTGATCAAAATAAAATCCTCCATTTCCTTTTTAATCATAATTCAGAGTCTTAACCTCAGTACATCACTATAACAAAACTAATAAGGTAAAGTAAAACTATTGAAATAGTATCAGTTAAATGTACTTTAAGTATAGAAATAACTGTATGAACCTTTATTTTCTTTTGCAGAAAACATTATTTTAGTTTTAAACTATAATCAAGTTGTTTAAAAATAAAAAAGAAGGTAAAAATAAGTTAAAATAAATAAAACTCAATTTGAAAAATGTTTTAAAACCTAAATCTCTATTTGCAAAAAATACTCCACGTGTCAAATAAATATAGTGACGTGTAAAGTAAAGTAAGTACAAGTACCTCAAAACTGTAGTACTAGAGTAAAAGTACCTTCAACGACAGAGAGTACGTTTAGTTTATTTTGTGTCATCTGATTGATTAATGGAACATATGATGTATTAATGGAACATCTGATACAAAGTTCCTCTCATTGTTTGTTAAATGTATTGTCACTTCACTTGTGACACCTCAGCCTCAGTAATCTTTTTTTTTTTTACCAACAATCTTCCTCAAACATGTGACAATAAAATCAGAATTAGGTCCCAACGTCATTAAAACATCAGACAGAGAACCTCTTTGTGTTTTCATTGGTCTCCTCTAGAGGCCCTCAGAGGTTCTTCATCTGTTCCCTGATTGTGTTTTACTTTGCGCACCATTAAAACACACCTGTCCGTCATTGATAATCACCTGTCTGCCATGAAAACACACCTGTACCTTGTTGTATGAATAACAGACTCTGTCCTTCTCCCCTCTGTAACATCAGTATCACTGCAATGATTCACAAAGTTGTCTCTCCTTTCTGTTCTCTAAAAGTCCATGAATTCAGGGAGACATTTCAGAAGACAGAAAGTCTCTCAAAGCATAAATGTAAGTTGACATGATTCTGACAAGAAGTTCAGTAGATGAGTAGTTTTAATGCAACAAAACACGAAAAGTTTAAAAAAAAGTTTTGACATTGAATTTTCCTCCATTTCTGTGTTTTCATTTCTTTATGTATTGCACTTTTTCTTTAATGTCTCGTGCAGAGAAGAGTTTTTTTTTCTCTTTAATAATGTACTTTTAATGTTTTGTTGTTTGTTTGATTTCCTGGCAAAATTTAAACATATTGAATGAAAAAAAAAAATGAAAACTGTAAGAAATGGAGGACAGACCATGAAAACGTTTTATCATGTTTGATGGAAACACAGTGGAATTAAAACGCTTCCAAAGTATTATTTCAATTCATTTAAGAATCAAACTGATTTATTGTTAGTCCTCTGGTTATTTTGATTCTCGGAAACCGAAAGTAAATACACCGTTTGTTAATAAATGAATAAATAAACCATAAATCAAAGTCCTGTCCGTCCCCAACCATTGGAGAACTTCCACTCCACATAAATACTGAGACTGTTCGTTAACAGATTATTCCTCCACTATGGAAGTGAACAATAATAAATAATAAATAACGCTTCCACTTGTTTTACTTTGAGCTGCTGATTATTAAAATGCCTGATAATAATCCTCACTCTCCTTCTTTTTCCTTTAAAGCTCATCCTGTTCTTAGAATCTATGATATTCTGTAATATTCCCTCTTCTTTATCCGATAAAATATCCTCTAAAGATGAGAGATGATTAATAAACTCACTAAAGGTGAAAGAATCCAACATGTTCTCCACCAGAGGAAACACTAACAGCTCTTTTACATTCATGCTGTCTCATATTTTAGCCTCTTTAGCGCTCCACTAAGTTGGAATTGTCGTTATGTAATACCATTTTCTCAAAGTGAAAGGGAGCAGATTAGGATAGTCTGCTAATCCCAGCAGTTCAGAGCGTCACACGGCGACAGCGGAGGTCTTTTTAGTGTCGCTTTAAAACCCGAGACTTCATCAAATGTATGAAGTACCTTCTTAGCAAACATCCGAACATTTTCACATCATAACATCTTGCTTTAAAGAGCCGTCAGAGCTGGAGGAAAAGGAGAATAACCCTGTCTCTGAGATCTAACTTCCCATAAAACCAAATTGCATTCTCAATTACGTTTTAAATCAAACGTATTTTCTCTCAGATTACAGTCACAGTTGTAAACAGAAGGTTAATGTTACGAATTAAAAGCAAAACAAACAATGCCGCATAACAACTTGTTCATGTTAAGTCAAATATTTTGGTTTGTCTTAAAATGAACATGTTTGTTACAATATTTAAATATAAAAAAATATCCACGTTGACTTTTGGTTGCAAATGGGACAGAATCAGCAATCTCCTGGGTGAAAGTCCTGTGTTTGTTTGACCCGTCCATCCTCCCCCAACATCCTCTATACGCGGAGAGGTTGTAGACAAAGCTAATGAAAAGGCAAACATCCACCATCCTGACCTCCATGAAGGACACTCCACTTCCTGTGTTGGACCTGCATGAATCAACCCCAGATACATGTATGGACGTTTGACTGCATGTTGTGATCAATGACTTGTACATATTTTGTGCTTTTAAAATGTCGTTTTGTAAACTACTTCATTTTTAATGTCCTGGTTATAAAAGTTCTGATATGTCACATAATAAGAAGGTTATTTCATCACAATGGCTGCAGGTCATAACAAAAGACACACTGCAAAAATACAGAGGCTCTTTTTATTTGATCTCAACATCCCTACCACGAATGGTATAAATCTGGTCAGAGCATCTCTTCTTTTTTTAATAATGATATAATGTTTCCTGCAAATGGTCCCTTATAAATAAATGTAATGTACACAAAAATATTTTTTTTATTGTTTTGAGAAATAGTACCAAATTAATTTTAACAAGCCTTAATGTGAGAAATCAAAACAAACTCTTTGACGTCTATAAAAAATCTGCTTTTCAAAGAAACGTTTGAAGATAAAACACGTTTGTTTTAGTCTCATTTATAGTTTACCACAACAACACATCATATTTTACATATTTTATGCACAACAGCAGTTAAAATTGTTTGTGTTTAAGTGGAAAGAAATGTTCAAACTGCTGCTTCCTTCTTAGTCGTCTGGAGCCGTTGCTAAATTAACTTTTTGTGTTTCTTTCTAGGGTTTTTATACAATGAAGTCATGTTTAAACTGCTTTTATCAGAAGCACTGTGATGGAGTCCCTGACGTTTCTCAGATTACATCTGACGTCACAGACAGACAAATAGACGGGTTTACTCGTCCAGGTTTTCTAGTCAGATCTTCGGCGTTTGCGTGCTGCGGTGGCGAGCCGGGTCACTGAGCCTCATGTCGGCATCAGATGAGCCGCCGGGTCAGGACTGAACACGACGAAATCTCAGCCTGTTGACAACCTGAAGCTTACGTAACCTTCCCAACAGACAAAAACACAGCACAGGGCAAAGACAAATACATAATACACGGTTCTTAATACTCTGCGGCGGGCACCATATAATCCACAAACATGGACTATGGAGAGGGGGGTGGGTAATTGTGCGATTCATATTATGGATGGGACGCAGCCATTGGACGGCTGCTCAGCTGGCTGTGTGCTGTTTTTTTTTTTATGTAAGAGGATTTGTCCTCTGTGGCACGAGTCCTCCAAAGACTCATGGTTGGATCATCCGTCGGACGGCGCCAGAGCCAATGAGCAAAGGCGCCGGCCTGACGTGGGGAGGCGAGAGTCTTTTTGGTCGGGGAGGATTTGGTTCGTTTCAGGAAGGAAGAGAGAGATTAGTTTGCTGTTTTTGTGCACAGAACAAATGTCATTTAGAACCAGTCAAAGAGAGAAGAAGAGTCTGTTCTGTACAGTGTCAGGGCTTCAACACATGGGTCTGTTGAAGTCTTTGATCCCAATATATAGACGATCTGTAGCATCCTAAAATCCATAAATGACCCCAACACAAAGACAAATCGACCTGTTGGGTATCTGATCCCAGTTAATAAACACATTAAGTAATTAAAACTTAGAACAGGTGGAACACTTACTTTAAAAGCAACCATCAAAAATAAACAAACTGGCAGTTAATTAAATCCCCAGAAACCGACTGACATTTACCATTGATCAACACCTCAGTTTCCCAGTGAGACACACTGAAAGCGTCCTGATGAGTCCAAAAGTCTCCGGCGTCCCAGCAGATAATTCAAGTCCGACTTGTTGTTGTCTTGTGTCTTGTAAACTCATGTGGTGCATGACACTCAAATCAATCAATCAATCAATCAATCAATCAATCAATCAATCAATCAATCAATCAATCAATCAATCAATCAATCAATCAATCAATCACTGTAGGATGTCTTTGGGTCTACAGCAGCATCTGGTCCAGTCTTCAGGCTTTGTGCTGCAGAAACATGGAGGGTGGTTGCAGGAGGTTAAGGGGCTTCTGGGAGTTTTTTCAGCAGGTGTGTCCGAGTCCCTAAAAAAACATGAAAATAAAGATCACATGATCTGATTTAATGGACCTCCATCTGAGAATAAAAAGAAAAGGTTTAAATTTTGTTTTGTTATTTAAATAATTGTGCTGCCCACTAGACTGAAACATCTCAATGACTGTTTGATGGATTTTCATAATACAGATATTCATGGTCCCTTGAGGAGGAATCCTACTGACATTAATGATTTTCTTACTTTACATCTCGCCATCATCTGTTCACACTTTTAACTTGTCCAATACTTTGAAAACTGATGACATTCCCATCATATCTCTGTATGAGATTAACAGATGTTGATTCCTCCGTGTTGTGGTGTCTCAGTTGGAGGATTTCCCTCCAAACAAACATCAGCTGAGTTTCTCTATCAGCTTCTTTTAACACCATCCAACAAATCTCCGTTAACGCCAACATCTGCTGCCTGCCACATGTGTAAACCTTAACCCTCTCCGAGAGGTCACCAGAGGGTTAGTCCCAGAGTCCGACATACGTCAAAGTGACGATAGACCAGCTTGCATCTCTCGGTCCATTCATTATTTCCCTGTCCAGTGAGGGTTTATGTTGTTCAGTTCATCTCAGTGATGAAGGGGGGGGGGTCAGGAAGCGGATTTACAGGCTGGTTCAGACCTTCATGCAGCCGGACGAACAGTTTAAGGTCTGGGACTCAGGGTCCAGAGTTTGGGGGGACGGGATCTAAAAGTCTCTGTTCGTCTCTCCACTCATTGAGTCACTGGTTTATACATTTTATTATTAAATGAATTAATTACTAAGTGAAAGACAGACGTTCGGACTAAAAAACAATCATGACCATGTTTTTTTTTAAGCTTTGTCGTCTGTTGGTTGATCCACCACTTTGGTCCAGACTGAACTATCTCATCAATCATTGGACAGATTAAGATTACATTTGTTTCAGATATTCATAGTCTCCAGAGGATTAGCTGTAATGATTTTGTTGGTTTTCTGACTTTTAATCTACTGCAAGCAGAAAGTCAGACGGAAATATCTCGTGGACGAGGTTTTACAGTTATGTGGCATCAACAGAGTGAAATGTCTCGACAACTGTTGAATAAACTCTGTCTCCTTGAAATTACATTAACATCCTAAAATGTATTTTGACAGTTATGTTTTGAAGAAAAAACTAATTTATGTGTGCATTATGTCGAATGGAAAACGTTTTCAAGGAAGGGACTTGTCTTTGGCCGAGTTGGAGTGGATGGTGGGATTACAAAATTCAGGAAGTAACAAAAGCATTTTGAATTAAGATTAGAAAAAGAGCACACTGAAAAAATGTAAATGTTAAGCAAAATCACTTGTTCTGTAAGCCATAATTAGTTGGACATTTTCAATGCAATGTCTTTTTTGATTGGTTTTCACTTCTTTTTAGTTAACTGCACTGAGCTAAACTTCTTAATTAGCTCATGCTTAATTGTGACAAAAGTTTTCTTGGGTTCCAAACACTGAGGTTTAACAAATAGTGAGAATATTTGTTCAACCCGATGCTTCTCCTTTGTGAGAGTGAAAGTTTCCACCAGTTGTTTCAGTGAGAACACATCTGTAACATCTGTTTACAGCATCCAGAGGATGTGTGTCAGAGGGCGGGGCATCGATGTAGAGCTGCATTTAAACAGCTTTACGTAAGGTTTAAAACGATTTACACGAAACATTCAGACCATATTTGATTCAAAATGTTCCAACTGTTTAAATAATTATCTTCTTGCAGAGTTCAGTATGTACAGAACACAAGCAGCTGTGTTTAGAGCAGCCAAAACATACACAGCAGCTGGCTTGAACATTGTCACATGTTAGAAACTTAAGCTTGTGTGTGTCGGCCTGTGAGTTCATTTTAAAATCTCTGAACAGAAGTTGAGTTTTCAGAACAAAAAGAGAGGAAAGCCAAACATTTAAACATTGTTCATTTTCCGGTGCACATGATCTGTTCACATTTTTATCTCTATTCATTAACACTCAAATGGTTTTTTTAATAATAGTTAGAAGCTCATCAGACTTTCATACAAGAGACAGGAGTTCATGTTCTGTCACTGGCCTGCAGGAAACGTTTTATTCTTATTTTTATTTACTCCCTAACCTTAATTAAGTGTTTTAGTTTCCTAACCATAAAAATAACTAAACCATAGTTTATTTCTCATTAAAAAAAAGATCTTTCCCTAATTGGAATCATACTGTTGAAAGCAAGAATTAAAAAAACGTAGAAAGGTGTGTCATAATTTTCCAAAATCAACATTCTTGTCTGGTGATATGGTTTGAATAGCATTAAACTGAACAAGGTTTGTTAACATCTAGAGTTATTTATCAAACCTCAGTTTTTACTGAACCTCAGAAATATACACAAGAATTCAGTTAGAAAAATGGCAAAGCATTAAAGTTTGCTTGTCTATTATTTTTCTCGTGACCAGATATTTCCACATTCAGATCAGAATTTTGTGCAAAATTAATATACATTTTCATGTTCTGCTAACATTAAAACTGATGCATTCAGAAGTTTGGGTTAATTAAGCCCTGTCTAATTCTCAGGGTGTCAAATACAGAAGTTGTGGCACCATGCTTTTTAGGTAACTCTTATTTGAAGCCGTCCACGACAATATTTGTCCCTAAAAATAATATGAAAAAAACATGATTATTAGCTTTGAGCAAATTAACTTTCCTCCTACAAATTCCAGCAAATCAGTTTTCAGAAAGGCGGACATCCTTTGTCTGCTTGATGAAACAGTTTTACAGAATGAGGACTGGATGAATAGATGTGTTAAACAAAAGCAAGACTTTCACCCAGGAGACCACTGTCTGTAACCCATGTGAAACCAAAATTCAACATTGACTTATTTCATGTTATATAAAGTACTTAACTTATGCCATGTACATAACTAAAGTTATGTAACAAATGTACTTATTATAAACCAAACCACGATCTTTTCCTAAATCTTAGTGACGTCAATCGGTCCTGACCACGTGTCAGTATGTGACGAGTTGGGCATGAGAGCAGGATTTGTGGGATTTCGAAGGGTTATTTTTGCATCAGTACTGCAGTTGTACTGGCATTGGTATCCAAGCTTTTTTTTTTAAATACCATGAATTCAGTTCTAGTGTAGTTTAGCAACCGAAAATATTTAGTTAATCCAAACCACCAATAGAAACGTCAGGTTTTATAGACAGTCCTGAATTATCAGAGAGCAAGAGTTTCTGTCATTTTGCATCGATATTTAACCAAACATCATCAGTCTGGAGGAGTTGGTAAAAACCATGAAATCAGTGTAGAAGCAGAACTAGATGAGGCAGAAACTGTCTTAGCACAATAAAAATCGACTTCACTTTTGATGTCGACAGATCAGCAACTAATTAATCAGGTTTTGATTTGCTGTTAATCTGATTATGACAGAATGGGACCAATCAGCTGCTCAGACCTGGACGTTGTGACGACGGCCTGGATTTGGGTCGAGCACTCAGACACATATCAGTAATAATTGATTTCCATGCATTTGCTAATGCGTAATGGATTACAGTTGGAACATGCAGAGTGTGGCACGACATGTACACTATGTATGGGACGAACAGATGCCCTTGACACACAAGGAACTGAACATATCATATCTGAACACAGATGTTCACATGCAGGATGATTTAACAGATGTTGTTCTTTTTAGAGAAATGCTAATCTCTTTGTTCGTGAATTCCGTTTTTCATTTACATTGACTTTGGTGGAGTTTTGTTCTTGTTTTGAAGCCTCTGGAGCAACTGGCCTGATAGTTACAAGTGTTTTCTTTTTTGCTGTTAGTTATAATAATTGTACAGTAGCTGATGTTATTGAAAACAATATTCTGGCAAGCAGATGTGTTGGTTTGACCCATAAAAGCCCACCGGCCTTCACGTCACACACAAACATCCAACTACATTCATTCTCTAGCCGCTTACCATGAGCTAAACTAATTCTAGTCTTCACCAACTAACAAAGACTTGGGATAAATGAATAAAGCTTTAAATAAAAAGCTTAATTTTGGGGGGAAAATGTCAGTCCCCGTAATGCAGGAGTCCTCACAATGTAGTGTGCTTTCCGGTGTCCCCACTACGTCATGTTGAGTCCCCACAATGTCAGGGTGCTTTCAGGTTTTTGACAATTAGTTGATTAATTGACAAGTTGATTGACAGAAAATTAAATGACCATTTTAATAACTGATTTACTGTTTAAGTAATTTCTTAAAACAATTCTAAATTTGATGGGTTTGTTTGTCACCATGCGACATGTACAGCAATTTGTTTTTTTCTTTTTATGACATTTTATGGATTAAACAATCGATTTGTCTATTTGATAGAATAATCATAACAAAAATAATAGTAAGTTGCAGCCCTAGTTTGGGTCCAAGTAATGTAATGTAAACCAGAGGCACAGACATTGATTTTTGGATCTTCAACATTTTATTGATAAGTAATATCTGCTGCTTTTCATTCATGGATCCTTAGTATTATGAGTATTATGTTGTTATAGACTGTATCTTATATTTTGGGTATCAGTTTGTGTTTGAGGTGTACACTGAAATGTGAAAACATAGATAAAGAATTAATGAAATATAGCAGCCAATGTCACTATTACACATTTTGTAATTGCTCTTTTAATTGCAATGATACTTTTTCCAAACACGTTTTGTTTAGGCTCATTTTCCATTGTGTTAATTACTGATGGACATGTTTGCAGGTATGGGGGGGGGGGGGGTTATAAAACTTTTTGTGTGGACTCTTCTGGCTGCTTACCTCCTGCTGACACTCTCAACAGCTCTTCGAAGACATCCAGATGTTCAAAAGTAAAAACAAAGAGTCCAGAACTAAAAACACTGAACAAAGTGACACAACAGCACTTCATGGTTCTCCTTCCTCCTCCTTCCTCCTCCTCCTCTTCCTCCTCTTCCTCAGACCAGAGTACTCCTCTTCTCCCTCTCCCTCTCCCTCTCTCTCTCCCTCTCTCCTCGGTCCCGGCTCATGTCCGGCGTAGGCAGCTCGCCGTGGCCCGCCGTGTTGTTGGGCTCATAGCGGGCCGAGGCGGGGGAGTTCTGCATGACCACCAGGCGGATGGGCGACTGGCTGGGCGGCGGCGGCGTTGTCGGGGGCGTACTCCTTGGTGGGGTCTTTGCCCCGGCAGTCGTACAGGATGCAGGAGATGAGGAAGACCAGGAGCAGGATGACATAGCTGGCAACCAGGATGATGAGGTTCAAGGTGACGGGGTCAATCTCCAGGTAGAATTCCATGAAACCCATGGCGCCGCTTCATATCTCGCCCCGGAATCCAGGGGGACGATGGGTAAAAATCTGCAAAAAGAGAGAGTATGGGGGAGAGAGGAAAGAGAGGTGGCAGAATAATAATAAAAAGACTGTGCTGATGGACAGCTGGCTGCAGAGAGAGAAAGAGCAAAAGGCAGCAGAGAGATGAGAGGATGAGCTGAGAGAGAGAGAGAGAGAGAGAGAGAGAGAGAGAGAGGGAGGCCAGACGGGTTTGAAGCTTTGTGCTTTAAACGACATTAATCCTCGCTGCTCCTCCAACCTTGAATTTCAGCAGCCAATGATTAAAGCTGCTCAGTTTTAATAACTTAAGCCACCATTTTGATTTTCCCAACTACACACGGACAAAATGGAGGAAGTGGACTTGAACCGCACACCTGTCAGCTCGCCACCAGCGTCACTTCGGGGATTTTGGGAGTCATGTAATAAGTATTAAACAACTGCTTTATTATGTCACTCTGACCGATTATATATTTTTTTACATTTGAAATCAAATTAGTTTAAAAGCACATCAGGTCACAGGACAGGCTGAGGACTCATATCATTGGAAACATATCATTTTATGAATACTGGGGTGAGCATGTTAGCACATCCTGGTAATGACAGCTAGAGGGGTTTTATTAATAAAAATGCATCCTCTCTAAATCTCTACTTTGTTTTGAAAATAAAGTCAAAATAGAAAGCGGAGAAAATTTGCTTTAATAGATTGTTATGCTGAAGATCACTTATTGCTAATCATTAAGTTTACACCTAGTAGTATGCTGTTATTTCATTCTTTCACATTTATATTTGTATTATTTGTTAATATTAATAAATTCACTCTTTCAGATTATTATTATTTAATTTGTCCTTTGACAATAACTCTCTCACAGTTTGATATTGATATTACATGCTTAAACTATTAACAATTACACAATAATGTTTTAAATTTAATGACCATATATGTATTGTTTTGCAGTCAAAATTTAACAATACAGACAAAAAAGCTGAACAGTTAGAAGTTTGAATGAAGTTCAGTAACAAAAACATGGAGGGCAGATTAACAAACAGCTGACTGTAGTTTTTGTAGATTTATTAATATTGATAGTCACTCTCAGTCACTCTAACATGATGTAAATTATTTTGTTTAACTTCAATATTATAAAATCTCTGATGATAAGTTGTTTATTCATCTGTTCACTATGAGGGAGAATTAAAACAAACATCTCGTAATACATTACAACTTTGATATAGCATTACGTTTTTGTAATAATTTTTTTGGGGGAATAAAAACAACTTTTTTTCACGTACATTTTATAACAAACATAACAAATGACAATAAATGAACCTTAGAAATAAAAACTCTTTTGTTTACATATTGTTTAAAAAATATATATATTTACACATCTTCTTAACCAGATGAGAGGAAGATTTGGCTAAAATAAATGACGCAATGAACCAAATATAAAGAGAGTAAAGAGAATCAACGTGATGCAGCAGCGTAACCTTTGACCCCAGAAAGGTATCAGCCATTTGTAAAATAGAGCTCTTTGGTTTTCTGCTGAAGAGGCTTCTGTATGGATTTCATTAGAAAGAGTGAAGGAGGATTTCTATAATCTGTGTTGAGACCTTATGTTCAGTTGTCTTCTTCAGAAGGACGGATCCAACTGAAACTAAACCAACAGTGAAACCATTTCTCTTCTCAGTCTGATGATGTTAGCCTCCTTTTTCATTATTCACAACTCCCGTCATCCACTTTATACTTTCAGTTGTACTTTAATTTATTTTTACAAGAGGCTTTATTATTTTTCATATTTTACATCATCTAGATTTTAAATCAGACACAAAAATCGTTGTTACTGGAATCAATAAATCTTTATTTTCTGTTGACTTCCTGTAGGTGGCGCCCTTTTCTCTTTTCTTATTGCTGTGATGGTCGTCTCTCCTCATCATCACTACCTTCTTCTTCTTCTGTTCATCAGAACAGCTGCTTCCTGTTGAAGGAGTTAAAACATCATTAAAGCTGAACCAATGGGATCACAGCACTGAACGTATAGATGAGGTCATGTGACTCCATCACCTGACACTTAATGTTGTTTGGATTCATGCTGCATCTGCTCTGCTTTATGATTCAAAGCCTCCACACAAAAAAACAGATCAGAAGCTTTCCTCAAAATGCAGAAAAACTTCAACACGTTCAAACTGAAGCTTGTGATGCAGAAAAGAGATGGAGTGTGAACGTCCGTCTGTCAGCCTTTAAGCCTCGTGCTGTCTAAATAAAACACCGAAAAGTGAAAAGAGGAAATCCAGTCTCTGTTAAAAAATGTTGTAAAACAACAGAATCAGGAAATACCTCTCAGACCCGGGACACCGAACTACCATCCTCGACAGCAGATGGTGAGCGCCGGGGAAAAAAAAAGGTGGGGTAAAAATAACAAGAGCAGGAAAAATATAGCAAAGCGGATATTAGACTTTAGAGAGAGAGAGGACACCCAAAAAAGATGAAGAGAGCAGCTAATGGAATAAGATCCTCCTGACCCACTAAAGAGAGAGACAGAATGTAACCTCAGGAGACTCGAAAAAACTGATTCTGAACGAAGGAACCAGAGGAAGAGATGAAGTTAAGAAGCTCTAGCTATGGATGTGACCTCTGTGGACGTGATACCGTCAGATTCATGGAGTCTTTCTCTGCCGTTGTTTAATTATGAAACACAAATAACTCCTTTCCTCGAGTCAAATCAGTTTTATTTTGAAACATTTCATAAATAACTTAAGTTACATAGCAAACAAACTTATTTTAAGCCAAACCATGATGTATAACTAACCAAGTAGTTTGTTGGGGTTTTGTATTAATTCACGTTTAAACCACATGTTTAAAACTGTGACTGTAATCCAGGAGAAAATATGTTTCCATGGAAACCGTATTGTGAACGCAGTTTAGTTGTGTGGAAAGGTTGTTCTAATTCAATGTATCATAATTAAACGGTTCGTATGATATCCGAACAAAAGTTACTCCTCATTCTCGTGCGTTTTCCTAAAGAAAATGTCAATTTCTGCTCATTATGAATACAGTCTTTTCAAAATAAACCTCTGTCTTCACAGGAATCAACTCAGTTAGGTTTAAACAACCAAACTACTTGGTTAGAAAAAATTCTCTGGGTTAGATAAAATGCAGAAGTTACCTGAATTATAAATCGTTGACTTTTCGTTTCAGCTCAATGTTCAAGCAACATTATTTTATAATGTGCAGCACTTTGAGCTACATAGTCTGTATAAAATGCGCTATACAAATACAGATCATTATTATTATTTGTTTAATTAGAAAGAAGTGTAAAAACTTAAATGTGCCCTTTATGACAAGGGATCATCCAGAGGGGAACATGAATATAAGCTTGTTCCATCTAATAGTTGTTGAGATGTTTCAACTTTCCTCCAGCAGTTGAGTTGAGTTTTTTAAAGGAAATGAAGTCACCTTCAGTCTTCAGCTGACTGGAGGAATGATGGCGTTCACCAATCTGCTGCCATTCTTCTGAAACACAATGTGTTATGGAACACATTGTGTTCCGTAACACAGAACACAATCCATCACAGCACCCGCCCCCCATTCCATCACAGCACCCACCACAGAACCGGAGCGCCTTATTATTTCAATACGTCTCTAAATCCATCAGCACGCCAACAAATGAAAGAAACAGATGCAGAGAAAACGTTTGAGGGGAGAAATGGATTTCATTCTGAGAACAGGAAGTGCCTCTCCCTGGTTCATGGAGCCGTTCGGGGCCCTCTGGGGCCTCCGGGTCATTGTTGGCCATGCTGGTCTCCTTCAGAGGCCGAAACCAGCTTCTATCACAGGATCTCTTTCCCACCACAGACCAACTGGAGCCGCTCTGACCCTCAGAAAACCCAACGCACCACATCTTTCATCCACTACTTCAGGGTTTCACTCCAACATCAACAAATGACTCTGAAAACATAAGCGACCTTTAATATTGTTGTCAAATATTAAAACAAGCCTGAAGTTTATACATACTGTGTTGATTTTAAGCTGCTCTGCAGATAAAAATAATTATTTCATGATCAGAAAATCACCAAAGATACAAGTTGAGCTTTACTTTAAAATGATTAATATAAGAGAAAGTCAGAAGCATCAAAAAAATGGCGTATTAAAGTTCAGCCACAAAACATCTGTTTCCATCTGGATGAGCTACAACCTGTGTTTATAAATCACTACTAGACTTTAATCTAAATGTGGCTGCTGAAGAACAAACGCTCCATTTTTAAGAAAACATCTAATCAGACTTGTTGATTTGTGAAGTCAGAAAATCTTTGAAATAAAGCAAAATAAAAAGAGGGCGTCATGATGAAACCACAAAATATTAAACTATATGTTTTTTCCCTTTTCTGAGAACACAGGGCAAATGATTTACAAAAAGAAAGGTGGAAATTGTTTAAATTGGACTTTAAACATAATAATCATTACAATAAGCTTTGAGCAAACAAGTTGGACTGCAGATTTTATTGGACAAATAAAAGACTAAATACATATCAATATCTAAATACAACAATCTTATAGATTTCTAAAACCTCTGACCAATTAAGAAACTTCCTCTTTCAATTTAAAATACGGAAATTAAGATTTAATTTTCTGACCTGCACAGATCAGATTCATTTCCAGCTTCAGGGAACAGATGAACTTCAGAACTAGATGTTATGAATACAAACATAGAGATTAGAAAAATACCTGTCATCATGACTTTAACGATACTATAACATAATTATAATTATATTGTGACATGAGCAGTTGATCCCGGCTCTGTAGTGATATGTCTGTCAGACCAGACTAGTCTCCTAGAAACAACGTTCCCATAATTCATTTTGAGGGAAACATATTTTTCCTGGATTACGTCTGTTTTTGACAAATTATATTTTTTTATTATTCCCTGTCTAGCAAAAATAGGACTTTAATCTAGATTTCCTTGGCAAACCCTGTCGAACAATGACAAATAAACACCTTTTAACCTTGTAACTTTCTCACATTAACATATTAAACTAACCTTTAATGTCATGTTTCCATCATGTTCTCCACATGGTACAGACTGGAGTATTAGCTTACTTACTTCAGCAGGTAGAAGGTGTGACTCCTTCAGATTCCAGTTTCAGCTGAAGGAAGCAGAGAGGTCTCGGTGTGTGATGAGCTTTGCTGCCTCCCAGCAGCTCAGGCTGACAGCATCCTCCACATCCAGCCTCATTACCGACTCACACACCTGTCAGCAGGTGTTAGTCTGTTGGACAGGTGACTGAACCGAGTTTCTGCTGTCTGCTGGCTCTAATGAGCAGCAGGAACCACTGGAACAGCTCTCAGGAATTCATGAGTGTGTCAGCTGTCCATTCTCATTTGACGTCAGAGTAAATTAATGCTAAAGACCAGACGTCCTCACAGAGACAGACTGAAGCTCATCAGAACATTTAAGACAGCTTGAATCTGCCGTCGTTGATTCGCTGCATTCTCTCTATTGTCCATCAGGGGGCGACTCCTCTCGTTGTATAGAAGTCTATGAGAAAATGACTACTTCTCTCTTGATTTATTCCCTCAGTAAACATTGTAAACATGAGTTTATGGTCTCAATCTCTAGTTTCAAGTCTTCTTCAATACAGCATGATGTTCATTTAGTAAATTATAGTCCATTTAGAGTCAAATTGAACATAAAGCAGGGTATGCTTTAGGGCGGGGCTACACACTGATTGAAAGGTCTCTACCACAAAGTTGTCCGGTCTTGGAGTTGTTCGTGTTTCAATCTTACACCTTTAACCCTTTCACAGTGTATTTTTTCCCATCATGAAAGTTATTTGTAACATATTTGGTTGTCTAAAAATCCAGTGTTCGGTTTGACTCCAATGGGTTCCCCCATTTTGTATCACTTCTGGTTGCCAAAAAACAAGATGGTGGCGACCTTTTCTTTTTTTCACGACACATATTCAGTTTACATTACAATGGAAATTCACAGTTCCAACAATGGGTCTTGATTTCACACAGAAGTTAATAAAAGCTAGCTTCTGTTTGAAAATGTGGATGATAAATTTAAAATCTCACATAAAAACAAGACAGCTAACTAAATTACATAAATCAATTTAGTCAATCATCATAATTTCATCGTCATTTTGGCCAACAAAATCAATGGTCATAAAGGATTTGTTGTTTCTGAATGGCTGCAAATATTTGATATTAAATCTGCCTCCAGTATTATTGTACTCAAGGCACAAGTATTACAGAGAAGCAATTTAAATAATACTGTGGTAGATGATAATTTAAATGTAATCTGTTGATAAATTGTTCTACGTAGGTTTCATAAAGTGCCCTCCTGATTTCTGAAAATCTTTCTTTGACCACATCTTTTTCTTTATTAACCTTTAACAGCGCGACTTCTCTGTGTACTTCCTGTTTGAACACAGAGACGACCATTGTTTGAAAAGAGGAAGTTAATGAGAACAACCTTTGACCTCACAGGATGCTCTCCTGCAGATCTACAGAGATGGTTATGTTGTTTCTACCTGATATCACGTTGGCAGCCATCTTGAAACGGACCTCCTAATGAAACAGTTGGAGGAGGTGTTGACTCAGAGGTGTGATCCAGGTCTTTCCAGACTCTGCAGACCTTGAGTCCCGTTGACAGAACAATCACCGGCCTGCAGGGGAATCATTCCAGCGTTGCGGTAAAGGGTGTGTAGGAAGAGAAAGCAGCTTCCTGTTCTCCGGCTGATCCTTCTGATCGAGCCGACTCACGGTCTCTTTGCGTGCCAGGCCGTCTCTGGCTGGGAGTCTGGGGTGAGTTTAAAATGGGATGGTGGGGGGGGGAGGAAGTGGGTGAGGCTGCCACCGTGTTGCACCTCAGCTGGTCACTGTGTTACAGGAAGGGAAGGGAGGGTCGGGACTTCCCCTCCGAACCGACCTCACACAAAGCAGCACAGAAACACAAATATCATAATTTACCTCCAACAAATAGGTTAATATCTTAAACTGGAGAAACTGGGAGAGTTAATGGAAATGTTTCTGATCTATTACATTTTGGTGCCATATCTCAATCTTTCATGGATCTCAAGGAAATGTTGCACAAATAAATCCTGATAAAGACTTAAGTTTGTTCTGGCTTTAAATGTAAACATTCCTGGTCACTTTTAATCATAAAGCTATATAATTAGAGAATAGATGATCATCAACAAACAACTTGACTTTGACAGACCGAATTGTCTAAAAAAAAACAGGACATTCATGAAATCTTCAGAGGTCCCTAAACTAATCTTTACTCTCACATTTTGACATCACAAAGTTCTTTAAACAATCACATTTATTACAGTTCAGTTGTTTATTGTTTTGGGTAAAACAAACAAACAGTAGAAGCAAAATGTTTCTTCCTTCTTCACCTTTAAAACACTTCAGATATCTGTAATACAAAGAAGAGTCTTCAGAGAGTTTACAATGTTTACAGTTGCAGATAGAAAAGCTCCTCCAGAGCTTCTGCAGGGACGAGACTAAAGATCCACTGAGGTGATGCAACTCTTCATTTCATCCTCTCTCTCTCTCTACCCCCCCCATCCACATTCTCTGGATGCTGCACTTCAGTGGAGATAAAGTTAGCACTGCAGGAGTGACAACTCGTTGTAACCCTTAGCCGTCAACACAACCACCCCCCCTGTTTATTATCTGGCGGTGTGTCTGTGGGATGCTAGGCAACATAAACACAACTAAATATATATCAGCTCTAACTTTACAGCCGGTCTTCAACCTGCTCTGAAAACAAAATCCTCAGTGAGTCTCTAATTAAACAGAAGTCTGGTGTTGGCACTTTACTCTTGAGTTTAATAGAACAAACACGTCTAATGACACAGAATAAATAAAACTTAAAAGATTAACCATCAGTTAAACAGTTAAACAGTTACATGGGAACCTTTTAATATGGTGGAATACATTTGGATCATAGTGCACTAAAGTTTAAACATACAAAGTGGCATGCATATCAGAGATGAACTCGTTACTCGAACAACGTTACTCCTACGTTTCATATTTTGAAACTATTATTCTGCAATGAGTTTATCATTAAAGGTTTTCATCTCAAAAGATCGCATGTTTGCAGATGATGAGAAATGGTTTCTCTCAGAAGAAAAGCGATATCACAGAGGGAAAGTTCAGACTGCTGAGCTCACAGATGGAGTTCATCAGAGATGAAGAAACATTAGAGTACCTTGTCTTTAATAGCTTATTTGTACAGAATATGTACATCATCGATTATGTAGATATTTGATGAATCAGTTCGTTGAGTCCATAAAATGTCTGAAGAATCAATTATTAACCTCGTCATCTTCATAAAACAAAGTTCAGCCCACATCCATCGTCCAGCTCGTCCAGTCTGCAGTTTAAAGCCTCCATAATCATTTATCTTCTGCCGTTTGTCCAAATACTCGTCAATTCTAATGCTGCGTTCACACCAAACGCAAAAAGCGTTTATTCGTGCCGCGGGGGTTTGATTGCGGGATTCGCGCAATTCAAGCTAGACGCACCGGAGAGGATGAGTTGCTTATCTCCATGGAAAGTGATATCAACTATGCCATTTTTTTCGGCCATCAACCCTGGAAGAAATGGTGTGAACACATCATAAACCCTCACAGCCTCTCATCCTTTGAGGCATCTGCAGAGTCCTTACCGCCTTCAGCGAGTACAGGTTCACCACTTCTTGTCCCTGTTAAACCGTTTAGGTGTCACTGAAGTTAATCAACTGAACCACAAGACTTGAACTTAAACTCCCAGATGGCGGCGATCAGGCCACACAGTACCCCTGGCTGGCCATGAGGGCAGTCTGGCTCTCCCTCCGCTTGTCCTTCTTCTTCCTCAGTCGGACCCTCCAGCAGACGGCGCTGGACCCCAGCAGGCCCAGTCCAGCAGACAGCAGCACCAGTCCCAGCACCGAGATGGTGGACCCGTGGGAGTTGAAGGTGTACGCCACCGCTGTGACCACGACACCGGCGATGAGGACGACCACGCCGAACGGCACAGTGCAGCGGTAGCAGGACATCTCTGCGCCTCCGGTGGCCGCCGTCAGCTGGACCTCGTTGACGTGTGGGACCCGCGTAGTCACGACGGCGCCACGCTCCTTCCTAGCCTTTTCCCGGCTCAGCTTCTCGGCTGAGATCGAGGTCGGCCCCCTCACGGCGTTCCTGGGGATCCGGGCACCGCCTTTGCTGTGGAGGTCGTCCGGCATAGTGATCTTACTGGCGAGGAAGAGGTGGGCCATCTCGATACTGATGTCAGAGATTAGCCAATCACAGAGCAGCTAGCTGAGAATAGACAATGAAAGAGGATTTTGTTGTTTAGACAGAACTACGGTGACCTGTAAATTACATTCTTAAATAAAACGACCGTGAGAGCCAATTTAAACAAATATGAATCAACTTATTAAGCGATGGTGAGTTTAAGCTAACCAAAACTGCTTAAAATAATAATAATAATTAGAATCAGAATGAGTTACTTTTACCTTTTTGCTAAAAACTAAACTTAATACCCCAAAAACTTTAGATTAAAAACCAGTTATTTTTCAATTAGAACTGGCTGATAAATTTAATTAACACTTATCTTTTGGTTTTACACAGAGTATATAACGTTTTCAGTGTTAAAGTCAAGTTATTTGTCTACAATCTGCACAAAATGATTACTGTTTGTCAAACCGTAGCTGTTACAGTTGCTGTTCTAAGTCTAAAGCTGTATAATTAAAATATTCATAACAAAGACATTCTTGGCAACTGCAACTCTTTAATTCTGCTTTCTCAATTGTTTTACATAAGTAGGCCTAAACATAAGGAAAAAAATTAACTATAATCATGAATCGTCCATAAGCCTTATAACATGGACTGCTCAATGTGACATTCTTCAGAAGAATGATTAACAAACCTACAAGACAAGATGAATCCTTAACAAAAGAACCTTAAACGTTTGGTGCCATGAACCTTTTCCAGATAATCAGAACCACCAGGTTCTCGTCCACACTGCCACTGTTCTTCCATGACGTCCTGCTGAAGTTAACTTCACTTTAATGAGACACAGACGAAGGAAGTGTCGAGGTTTCTCTAACAGCAGAGGCGTCTCACTAAAGTTTGATCTTAAACAAGGATCCGTTAGATATAACGGCCTAATAAACGTCTACTGTGAGCTAAAAACCTGCAGAAGTTACTGCAGCAGCAAGATGTGACATGAAATATAACTATTTCACTGTATTATATTATATTAAAATAGAAAAAGAAGTAAAACTTAAAGTAAGGCTGCAGCTTTAGAGGCGTCTTTTCAACATATTTGACATCTTGGTTAGTAAAGTGAATGTTTAATTGGACTATCCATGTATTCATATAATGGACTATCCGTTTATTTATGCTGACATTTTTGATCTCATGATGAACAAACAATCACAGCATCTAAAACAGTTCATTTTATCAGATTAAACATGACAGTTTGCAGGTTTTATTTGTTTTTATTGATTATCTTCTTCTTCTGTAATCTAATCTATTGATTTAAACCATAGAATTGTGTGTTATTCCGAGTCTGGACCCGTGTTGTGTAGAAAAACATTTCTGATTTAGTTAACATGGAGATAAAAGTGATTATTGACATTTAAAGATATATTTTGCTCTTTATAATCTTCATCTCTATATTGTAACATTTTTTGAACAACGTTTCCAGGTAAACTGTGTAGCATAGGTTGCCATGGTGATTCACCTGCGTTACCGTGGCGACCTACCTGGGTTAAAAATGAGCCTGAGTTTAAACCCAAAGACAGCTGGATAATATATATAATTTAAAATCACGTGAAGCAGCAGATTAACTATTAAAAAAAGAATCGTTGCAGCTTTTATTTAAAATCAGGTGTTTCTATTATTGTATAAAAAAAGTTACATTCTTTAAATATTTCTGGTACTTTGAATGAAAACATTTTTATTTTCACAGAAATAATCCTAATATCTCGTTAATATGATGACTCTGTTTAATCTGGATTATTCTCTGGTGATGAGTGGTGACTGCACTGCAGAATCAGTCCACCTTAACTATTCTGGTCTTTATTAAAAAGAGAAGGAAGAAAGAAAACTGTTTAACATTAAAAACCTTTAATTTTAACATTGAATGAGTCACTTTAATGGGAAAACCTTGACATTTAAACATCAACATCCCAAAGTTCATCTTGAAATGTTGCTCACGCTCCTCAGTCTGCAGTAACATTAAAGGTTTCAGATACTGAATTCAGATTAACCTATTGTCAGTTTATATTGAGAAGACTTTATTCTTACTTTACTTGTGTGCTCAAATACAGGTCAGTCAGATTTTGTAAAATGATGTTTCAGTGTGCCGTGTTCGTGAAAGGATAAATCGTGACTCAGTTTGTGGCTGAAATAACACAGAGAATGAGAGAATTTTTTTCTACGTTTTTGTAAGAATATTTTCTTTAAACGTTGTCAAATTGTGTGAATCTTTTCTGCACATTCACAAGAATGCAGAGGTTTTCTTATAAACAAAATTATTTCACAAACTCATTGTGACTTTTATTTGTTTGGTCTCCAGTATTGTAAAAATCCAATTTGTGCACAAAATCTTGTCTGTTTTGGAAAATTTGGAAAATAATGATTCTGTTCATAAATGATAAAAAACTGTTATTTAAGTAGTGAACCAAAGTCCATCACTCTTAAAATGCTATAAATTACCTTTATTGCTCCACAGAAAATGCACTTATTCATGCGAACCCCCTTAAATATCTTAATTCAAAGCTTCACATCGACCTCAATGTGTCATATTTATGGATTTAAAAAGTGTTAAAGTCCGAACAGACTGAGGAGCTTTAGGATAATTTAAAGGTTCACCTCGCTGCTTTGAGATCAGTCTGTGATGATGATGAGACCACAGACAGAAAAGACTGCAGAGCACACACACACACACACACACACACACACACACACACACACACACACACACACACACACACACACACACACACACACACACACTCTGCAGGTTGGTAAGTTTGAATGAACATGAGAAATTAAATCACCTACTGTTGATTAAAGCAGCTCTTCATCCTCGGAACTCAGTCGGTCTGTGGACGCTCCACAGGTCTGTCTGTCTGTCTGTCTGTCCGTCTGTCTGTCTCTCTGCTCGTCTCTCTGCTCATGTCTCTGCATCGTCCTAACTGCAGGAATAAATGGGGGAATATGGCTATCAATAGAAAAAACTGGGGGACTTCCCTCCCCCTCTCCCCCCCCATCTGTACCACCTCCTACTGGTCTAACAGGAAAAGTTTTAACTCTTTCCTCCCTTCAGCTGGTCCTAAAAACACTCTCATGACCCTTAAAGTAACTCCATGTGTCATGTCTTAAACCTCCTTAATTGATGCAAACCCCCTTAAAGAACACCTTAAATACAACTTTAACTTTCTTATGTTGCTTTAAAGCTAAATCTAACAGACGCATCCTGAGATTCATCATGAGGAGATTTAAGAAGCAGATGTCTATTTCAATATTTGGGGTCAACCTGTGGAATACAGGATGAATTTAAATGTCTTATAATGTCTCCTCAGTCCCCCAAAATAATGTTAACACAATGAGAGAAAACTAGAATCTACAAAAGCACAAACTAACTGAAGAAACAACCGTCATTTAAAATGTACAACTTTCACGGGAAGTTAAGTTCACAGAAATCAGAGGAATCACTCGGTGAAGAGAAGGATTCAAGGATTCAATTATCATTTATTGTCATTATGCAACACAGGGAAGCACAACCAAACGTATTTGTAACACAACAAACACATGACAAAAAACAAAACAGAAACAGAAGTACATTCTTGTAGTGCATTTCTTGAATTTGCATCATAAGGAATGTAAACAGCAGCAACAGAAAATAACTCTGTGTTTCTTTTATACTTTTATAGTTTACAGACTTTTTGATTCATAAACATTTAAATATGAGACGTTGAACAGATGGACGAAGACATAAATAGGAGTTTAGTTTCTGCTGCTCTGATAGAAAATCTCTAGCAGCCGTGCGATGCTGAAATGTAATGTTACACCCAAACAGGAGAAACTTCCACACAGTGAGAACTTCAGCTTTAGTTTCTCTCTGCAGGAGAATGTTTCTACTTTAATTAGAGGACGATTCTTCAAGATGAGAGACGTCGAGTTGAAGTGTCTCTGACGGATGAAAGCAGTAAATGTGTAACTTAACATCTCGTTTTGATTTCTCCTCCCAGAATCCCCCCCTTAAAGTGTAGACTTAAACATCTGGGAGGAATCAGCTGAGGTTTATTATTTATCATCCTGATCCTCGATGTCCTTTGAAACCTCCAAACAGCTCCGTCTCCTCGTCCTCGGTGGTCCGGCTGCAGAGTCTCTGAGGAGAGAAGAGGAGGTTTAACTGCAGAGGACAGATGAGCTTCTATCTGATTTCATGATCACAGTGAAGTTATTTCCCTGTTCTTACAGTCAGAACTTATTCTCATTGCATCTTTATAGCAGAAATCATTTAATAAACAGAAACTAGGATGAAATACTTCCGCTAAAAAACTTTTTTCATGACGAAAACGAGACTAATACTAAATAAAAAGTTATGTTTCATGACGGGAACTTTGATAAAATGTTTAACAATTTTAAACAACAAATAAAAACTAAACAACAGAGTTAAAAACAGACAACAGGACAAATAACAGTTTTATTTTGTATTGTTTTTTTTTTACTTTTTCAAGGACAAACACATTGACACACGGCACATAGCCATTAAATGATAAATAACGGCAAAGGAAAAAAAACTTAAAATAAAATAACTAAAACTAATAACTAAAAGTTGTTTTAATGAAAAGACGTCATGAAAGTAATAATTATTGACTGAATTCTGCATTAAAGCAATTTGAGCTGCTCCAACGTTGGGTTTCTGTTTGAATCGTTTAAAACATTTTAAAAGGCCAGAATCTTCACTTATTCCTGAATGTCACAAAAGCATATGGTGAGTCATGTGATCAATCAGCTGCAGGTGGTTTTGGTCCTGGTCCTGGTCCTGTTCTTGGTCCTGGTCCTAGCTCTGGTTCTGGTCCTGGTTCTGGTCTGTAACAGCAGGTCTCTCTGATCTGAACGCTCTCGGTGCAGCTGCAGCCCAACGAGCCCAACAGGAAGTTAGAAGTCCTCCTTTCTGGCGTAGTTCTGCTGACTTCATGACTTCAGGCGGTCCAGAGAGGACCAGTCTGGATTCTGAGTCCCTGCAGATTTAAAGTCCTCCACAAACAAACACAGGTGTAGAAGCAGAAAACAACCATCAGATTTATGTACTTTCATTTAAATCTCCCCTCCTGAGTCCAGCTGGGCACATCTGGACTTGTTTTCTGACCCTCAGCTTTTTTTTTGCTTTTGCAGATGATCCTCTCTCAGGGGTCATTGGGGGTCAGCGGGGGTCGGCGGGGGGTTCCTTTGATCCGGATCGAGGGGTCACCAGGGCCTCAGAGAGAAGCTGGAGCCCCAAAACCCTGTGACCTGGTGAGCACTTAGATCAGTCTTTAATATCTAGTTTTAAATATCTGCTTCACACTTCCAGCACTTCATCTCCTGAAGGATGCGTTGTGATTTATTTGAGGTTCTATCAGAGATCAATGAGATGTTTAATGAAAACATGAAGATGGATTTTTCCCTCCCGGCTCATTAGACGCTGGTCCAGAGCTAAATCACTTCCGCCCCGGATCCATTTCTGAGATGAGGTGAGTTATGAGCGTTTGGACGAAGCTCTCTGGAGACGTCCTCTTCTACTTCCTCTCTACTAACAGATGTTTTCAGAACGCAGCTCTCAGGACTCTGTTTGTGCTTTTCTTTTCTCTTCCTTCCTGTGAATGCAGGCGAATGACCCGGCTCTCTAATCTGGTTATGTTCTTTGGCTCGGACCAAAGTGGAAAAGTTGACTTTGCATTTTTTTTTTTTGTAGCTTTGCGTGACCCAGAAACTAAGAAAAGATGTTTCAAACTAAAGTGTGTTGCAGCAGCTTCTTTGTGAGGCTTTAATGCTCTTTATTAACCAAACTGTTCATGAAAAATAGATAAAAACATTTGCATTCCTCCATCCTTTTCTGCTTTTTCCTCTTAATGTAAAAACTTTTCTGTGTTGTTATCAAAATATTCTCAATCAGCTGCGCTCACAGGAGGAAAAAGTGACTTTGTCAGGGACTATTTTCATTAACATCTGGTGCTGTAGTGAGTATTTGTATGTGTGATTAAGTCCAGAATAAACTACAGTGTGATGAAGGATCACTGATTTGTTTTTGTTAAAGTGAGTCAAAGATAAGCAGCAGAAGACAAACGAGTGGATGTGAGAGAGGAATACAGGATGCGTTACTGTCAGCATGGTTAACGTGTGGTATTATTAGGATCAGAGGAAACGGAGGATGTTATTAGAGAGAAAGACGAGAGACGAATAGAGAGAGAGAGAGAGAGGATGTGAAGAACTGGACCGGATGAAATAAAAAAAGAGGAGCAGGTCACAGGTGTTTGATCAGAGGTCACTGCAGATGTTATGTAAAAGAACTGGACAAATAAACGAAAAAACACATGAAGTCAGTCCAGTTTTTATTACCTTAAAGAAGACAAAAGTTAAATTGAAACTCACTGCAAAATAAATCTAAATCAAGATCTCAACTTAAATGAAGTTTTGCATCAAGTTTGCAATAAATAAAAAAATAATTAAATGTCAGTTCAGTGGAAAATAATGAAAGATCAAAGAGATGATAATAGGAAATAGGAGAAAGTGTCACATAATAAAAGACAGAGTGACGGATAAAGAGGGAGCATTCCCATAATTCCCAAAAATATTGTTTTCATGGTGCATCGTCATCCTAATGGATTACATCACTTCCTGCTGCTCAGTGTCAACACGACGGCCTGCAGATCTGAAGTGCAGACAGGAAGGTCAGCAGGTCAGAGAAACACTCTCACTAGAAACACTGACTGTCAGAACCTTCTGAAACCTGTCTTTGAGCTCAGAGAGAAACGTCTTCTGTTTGGCTTGAAGTTGAGAGTCCCAGAAGACAAACCGGGTTTACCAGCAGAGAGAGAGTTGAGGTGAGGGAGATGTGAGTGTCCGACCCCCCACAGCTCCTCACCTCATCATGACCTTTCCGTTTCACTGGATTATTAGGAACAAACTGACCTGTTTAACAAGTGGAGCGTCAGCCAGATGTTTACACGTGTGTGTGTGTGTGTGTGTGTGTGTGTGTGTGTGTGTGTGTGTGTGTGTGTGTGTGTGTGTGTGTGTGTGTGTGTGTGTGTGTGTGTGTGTGTGTGTGTGTGTGTGTGTGTGTGTGTGTGTGTGTGCGTGCAGCAGCTGTTGGAGCATCACGCAGAGATCTGAGGTTTTAGACTCAAGTTCAGTTCCAGTGTCTTTCTTCTTTTTCTACCAGACATTTCAGAGGGATTTCATTTAGTGAACAGCTTGAGTTGCTGTTTAGATTAAGATTGGAGACAATTTTAACTGTTTTCTGTGAATATTGTGATTTATTGAACATTTGTTCGGACCTGACACGTTTTATTTTGGTGTTATTGCTTTTGTTTGGAGCCCAGAAAGACCAGGAAGTTATCAGGGATCCAGATAAAGAATATAAAGTATAAACCCGGTAACATGATTACCCTGAAGTCCTGTCAGGAAGATCAATACAACAAGCTTTACCTTTAATATTAAGGTTTAAATTGTGTTGACACTTGAAGGTATCAGATCACTGCAGACATTAGGACAATTTACTCATTGCCTTTAAAAACCAAACTTCCAGTTTGTTGTTAAGATTCTTTCAATTAAATGCTCCATATTTTCACATTTTTCCAGATTGTTATGGGTCCTTATTGCAGACTTCAATAGTTACATTTGACATAAACCAACCTGAAACCACTCTGACATCCAGTGGTGCAGGAAAGAACTACAAGTATGTGAAATTCTCAAATCTGAGTCATAAAAATTCAAACTTTAGTTGCCAGTTTTCAGTTTAAGCTTCAAAAATTATTCTTGACCTTAGAAACAGAAGAAAAACACAAACAGTTCAGATTGTCCTTGAACTCTCAACCTTCTGACTGAAAAGCTATTTCTCACCATGCTGAGCTACATGGACTAAATAATAAATTAAATAATATTTAAAGACACTTAAAATCTGTTTTACTCTGAACAGAATTTGTTGTGAGACGTGGGATGATCCCCTCCTGAGATACGCCACACCACTGAGTGTTTATGATGGATGTGTGTGATTTCTCACGTCAATTTTAACTAATTTTAGCTAATTTCTGAATTTCCACCAATCACTGAACAGAGAACGGGTAAGTCAATATGAGCCCAGGTGGTCCAGCTCACTAGCTTAGTAAGCTAGCTAGCTGGACTGGCATTTTGGCTGTTTTCTTTTTTTTTAAATCACTTAATATTTCCAAGCTGTTCATGTGACTCTGCAGGTGAAAGAGGAGCTGGTCATGTGACCTTGCCCTACATATTATTTATTATACAGTAAACTGGCCTCTTTTAATGGATCGCCAGCAGGCTTTTGGTACATATTAAGCACTTAAATGAAAAGAAAATACAACTTTCACCATATTAACAAATAGATTTTGTGTGTAAAAACCTTTAATATGAACAAAATAATCTTACAGTATAACTACACTTTAGTTTGTACCTTAAAGGACCTGAGTTTTTACAACTAAGATGGAAATGAAAAGATAATTAATGGAAAAATGAATGAATGGATGTATATATGAGGGTTTTTAAATGTCCAAATCTCCAGAGTTTAAGGGACTTTTAAACATCTTCAAACACTTTAATTTCTTGTGTCTTCTATTTTGAACTTTGAGTTTTTTTTTAATGAATTAACTGAATAGCATTACAGTTTTTAAGGAAAAACAATCCACTGACTCTTTTTTGATAAAAAAAAAAAAAGCAGGAGTTGCTGTCAGAGTTTTTCTTCTTCACAGCCTCCTGAAGCCCTTCAGGATTCTACAGACGGTGTGAAGCATTTCGTAGACCTCATCCTCCTTTTTAGCTCCTGAAATTCAACACAATGCTTATTTATTTTACAATTCTTTTTCACAGTTAAGTTGACAAGACTCTAAAGATCCAGGGATTTAAAAAAATAGTTGTCAAGTCAGGGAAGAGCATAAGAGATTGATTTTATAATCAGACCAGAGGTGATTCTGATGGTTGTTCATAATCAATCATGTGTGGAAAAAAACACGGATTAGTTACCGCTCAGAAACATTTTTCCAGATGAGAAGATGGTGATGGAGATACCAGGAAAACTGTTGTAGAAGAGTCCAGGAAACAGCTCCGGTTCATAACTGAGGAGAGTTAAACACAAAATATTAACATTAACATGAGAATACACATGTGCTGCATGGGAATACACATGTACTGCATGAGAATACACATGCACTGCATGGGAATACACATGTACTGTATGAGAATTAACTTTCAGTATGAAATATTCACCAATGTGATGCCATTTGTGTCTCTGTCTGTTATTTTCAACCTGTATGTTTTACACATAGTGTTTTTTGGTATCAGTTTTTCCCTAAGACAGTTCATTCTTCCTGGTTCTTTCTAATATTCAGGTTTTGGGTGAAGGTATGAGGTATTTTTAAGTTAAAAGGCTCAAGTCCAAGTGAAGTTATAAATCGTTGATGTGAAGTCGAGACTAAAGTCATCTAATATGGATACTAGAGTCTTCACCTCTGAGAAATAAAAACGTAAAAGGGAGATCTTGTGGTTTGGAGTCCCAAGTCATGACTGACAAGTCCAGCGTCAAAAGTCCTGAGTCAAGTCGTAAACTAGTCATAGTGAACTCTTCACCAAATGTAAAGGTATCACGTATTTACAAGTCAAAATCCTCAAGTCCAAGTGAAGTCACAAGTCAGTTGTGTTAAAGTCCAGGTCGAGTTGCAAGTCTTTCTTCATTTGGTCAAGTTAAGTCTGAAGTTATCAAATTTGTGAATCAAGTCATGTGACTCGAGTCCTCACCTGAAATGTAAAAGGGAGATCTTCTAGTTTTAGTAGTTAGTGATGGAGATAAAGTTTCTGTCCTCTTAGTGTTTGAGTTCTGGATGGGTAACTAGCTTGAAGTATCTGGTCTTCAGCCCTCCATCCAGTCTTTGAAGCTAATTATCAGTTTAATGCACTAAAACCCTTTCAGAGGAATCGTCAATAGGTTCTTTCAGATGGAAGCTTGAGGTTCTGGTAACCACAGCCGGTGTTTCCTGACCTGCAGGGCTGATGGTAAGCCAGCTGTTCCAGTCTGACCGGGAAGGTCTTGCAGTTGGCCACGATGTTCCGGATCTTGAAGTCCAGGAAGCGGACGGGGAAGCCCAGATTTTGAACGATGCGGCAGTACTTCCTGGCCGACAGCCGCGACTGCTCCTCACTGAGGAGAAAGAGAGAGAGAGGGCGGCCGATGAACCTCTAACACCTGCAGATCCACAGTTATTGATTATGAGTCCAGACAGACTGACCTCTTGGCTCCTGAACACACGATGAACCCAGATCTGTAGAACAGCGCTGTGGTTGGCGGCCGACGGATCCTCATGATGAGCGCCTTGAAAACCTGGAACACAACAGGTTGTTTTATTAAATGGTTACACATATATATATATAAAGTCTACATATTTTTAATAATTTACAAACCTCCTAATTAAACCGCATCAAAAACAGCTAAAAACTTGATATCTGCATTGTTAATAACATTTGATCGCCTCGTTGTGATCCAAAGGCCATCAGCTGTTTTGCCCGACTCCTTTTGCACAGAGGGCGACTTATGAGAAGATAACTGTGGCCAAGCCAACAACCAGTTCTATCTTTGATGACAGGTTAAAAATACAAGTATTAGCGTAGCGATCTACTGATGGAATAAACAGAACTATTAGGCGTGCATGGTGTTCATGTTTGCATCTGTTAAACTGAAGCTTTAGGCCCTTTCTGCTAGCACGGCTAAAATATCAGGAGATGCTGTGAATAATAATATTTGATTTAATCCCCTGATGGTTTGGATCTCATGAAGCAGAGTCCAGGTCTTGGTCTGGGTCCTGGTCTGGGTCCTGGTCCTGTTCTTGGTCTTGGTCTGGGTCCTGGTCTGGGTCCTGATCTGGGTCCTGGTCTCGGGTGTCTGTACCTCTGGTTTGTACTCTACGTTCCAGGTTCTGCGAGCTATAAAGAGCAGGTCCAGATAGCAGCCCAGCTTCACCGTGGAGATGACGTTCCTGCACACAAACATACAATTACTAAACGTAGGCTTCTCCAACAGGACATGAATGCAGCACCACACTTAGGACAACAAGAGGAAGGTCGTGTGATGTGATCAAAAGCTCCAGAGCAGCTATTAAATTAACCTCGTGGTGACTCACTTTATCTGGGGGTGGAATACTGGTTGATGTGTCTCAGGGGTCACCGGGGTCACGGGACGAACCGCCGGGGACAAGACATCTGGGAGCTCAGCCGCTGCTGTGGGATTCTGGGAGCTGTAGTCCAGACTGGTGCTGCTGTCACAGGACTCTGTTCTGCTCTCTGTAGTTTGGTGTGTTGGAGGGTTACAACCTTATTCACTCATGATTACATCATACTTGACAAACTATACTATGACTTCTTATTGATAAACTGTATTTTGACTTTTTTATGACTTTTTTTGACATACTTTACTAAAAAAAATGTAGGTACTAAATAATTACTTTTTTTTATTATTTTCAACATACTAATCAATTAGTTTTTTGTCTTTTTTGTGTTCTACTACTTTTTTTGATTACTTGTTTCAACATACATTTTTTTACATACTATACTACGACTTTTTTATTATTATTTTTAAATACTACACTTTGTCTTTTGATACACTTCGCTATTACTTTTTATAACTTTTTCAACATACCAAACAATTACTTTTTTGTATTTTTTTTTAACATACTTTACTGTTTTTGGGGACTTTTTTGAGATGCTAAACTTTGAATTTTAGACATACTTTACCATGACTTCTTATTTTTTGCTTTTTCAACAAACTATACTCAGACTTTTTTAGGACTTTTTTTAGACATACTAAAAAAATGCCACCACATTTGCCTTCAGCTAAGAAACAGCCGAGTTGTTGTTGTACCAGTGTCGTCCTTAAAGAGTGTCAGGAGCTCATCAGGCAGTGAGCTAAGATCTCCGCTCAACTCCTCCGTCTCCATCTTTGAGGAGTCCTGCAGCGAGAGACGACTGAGTGAGTCACATAATCTAGACATCTGAGCTTCAGGGGAAGCTCTGTTGGTATTCTACTTAAAGTCAACAAATCACATGAAAGAATGCTAAATAACAGTAATTTGATCCTACTGACAAGTATTCTCTGTGTTTCCAAACAGCAACAAATGTGGATTAATCCGCCACAGAAAATAGTCCCCAACAAATTTCCTCCTGTTTGTTTGATAAAAACTTCTAAGAGGTTAAAATGAAACTATTACTGAGGTCGTTCTTTAAAGACGTACAGCTTCAGGTTTGGTTCTGTTTTTACTCACATAATCAATGAATTTATCAAAGTACCGCTCCAGCGCTGACTCGTCCATGACAGCAGGATATTCCACAAGTTCACAGACAGATATCACTGTAAATAAACTAATATATAACTCAAATTATTATATATGTATTTATATATAAGCTGTCTCTCTGTCACAGTGCATTCACATACATGTTTACATTCAAACAGATCAGGATAACTCTGTCACCAGGAGACAAAGATGGACTTCAGCTTGTTTCTTTTTGAAAACGTTTAGCAGAAGAAGAACGAAATGATGCTCATCAAACTAAATGTTATCACACTTATTTTGTCTTATAAAAAAAAAGGCTGTCCTCTTTTTAATATTTAACGTCTTGTATTCGCGCTCATGTCTCAGTGAACTTCAGATGAGAAAAAAAACAAATATTACTGAAACAATTTACCGTTTGTGCATCAACAAGTTTTACACATTCTCTGTATTTTAAATAAGACGTTAAAAAAGTACCAGATCAACAAATACATTTGTGAATATAACAGTAATCACATTATTATCTCATTTTAATGTAATTGATTTATCCAGTAAAATAAGATTAAAAGCAGGATGCAAGGTGATTTTTTTAGGTTTTGAATTATTTTAATGCAGGTTGACAGGGTTTTAAACAATCAAAGATCAAAGTCAAGTCAATTTGCTGACGTTGGACTTAAATTTACAGTTTAAGACACAACTCACTTTTATATGTCAAAACATCTCTTAATAAACTTGAAACAGTCTGTTTGAGTTTTGTTTTTTCAATAAATCTGGGTTATTTTCATCCACTGAGAAACATGAGATGATGATAATAAATTAATATTTTTGTGATGAAGCGTTTTCCTCTTTAGCTTAAGAAGAAAGAAGATTTTGTCATCACATGAAGTAACTTTTCATCCTTTAGTTCATCACAAACATTCAACACATAAATAATGATTAATGACATTTCCCTCTGAGATGAAGTAGAAATAGAAGTAGGATAATAGAGTTGAACTCATACGTTTGGGTCATGTGACACATTCAGATCCTCTCAGTCTGATTATTTCTGTTTAGATGAAGTTAATTACAGAAACAGCTTCTGAACATAAACAGCCTCCTTCCTGTCTGCAGTTATCTAACGCTGCTCTCTGCGTCAACATCAGACCCCCAACTAAAAAACATCAAGGAATCTTTATTTCATCATCCAGTACAGAGGGACCCCCCCACACACACACACACACACAAAAACTAAAACACATTTTCATAAAGTCATAAAAAAGTTTAGAACCGTTTACATGTTCTGATATTTTACTGATATTTTCTACTTTTCTTTCATCACATTTCAAATGTTTTCCTTCTTTCTTCATCTTTCCTTCTTTTACTCCTTTTCCATTTTCCTTCCTTCATTGTTTTCTTTCCCAACATCTTCCTTCCTTCCTTCTTTAATTCACTTCCCACTTTTCTTTTCTTTCCTTTCCCTCCAGTTTCATTTCATTTAATTTCCTTTCCTTTTCTTTTATTTCCTGTCATTTCCTTTCCCTTCCATCTACTTTCCCTTCATTTCCTTTTCTTTCTTTCTTTTGATTTTCTTTTATTTTCTTTCCTTCTACTTTCCTTTAATTTCCTTTCCTTTCATGCTATTTAACTTATTTTCCTTCACCTTTTCTTTCCTTTCCTTCAACTTTCCCTTAATTTCCTTCATTTCCTTTCTTTTTCCTTTTACTTTCCCTTTCATTCCATTGAATTTCCTTTCCTTTCCTTTCCTTAATTTCCTTTTGTTTCCTTTCCTTTCATTCCATTTAACTTTCTTTCCTTCACCTTCTTTCCTTTCTTCCACTTTTCTTCCACTTTCCCTTCCTGTCCTGTCATTTCACTTCCTTTAAGTTAACCCCCAGTGAAAGCTTGAGATATAAATCTTTCTTCCCCCTGTGTTTCCCCAGTGTTCCCCCTCCTCTAGTACATTTGGTTCATACTGGGGGACTGGCAGTGCTCTGGTTGTGGACCTTCCCCAGTGCCTGTCCCAGTTAATTGACTGGTGCTGAGTGGGAGTGGGAACAGTATTGAGGCTCGGCCGCTCCCAGATGTGGGACTGGGCGTCCGTGCGGTGAGTCCACCGCAGTGAAACGTGAGCCCGATCCGGACTGCCTCGCTGTATTTTGGGATGTTTTACGTCGGGCAGGACAAAGACACGTTACCAGGCTGGAGCCCAGCGTGAGCAGATGTTTCTGCTCTGCGAGAACAAGACGAAGAAGAAGAAGAAAAAGAAGAAGAAGAAGCGACTTTATTTCTGCAGAAGAAGAAGGACTCAGAGACGGTAAACTGCTTGTTACTGGTTTTACTGGTGTTACTGGTGTTTCCACTTTTAATGACTGACCAGCCAAAACATTAGACACGTGTGGTGGCACATTTACACCTCCTCTCCTCTGACTGCTCTGACGCTTTGGTTCATTAGTTCAGTCAATTAGTAGTTCCTTCAAATTACAAATAAACGATTTAAATCTCGGTCATTATGGTCCCTGAACGCCTCACGCGCAGTCAAACAGCCGGTCCAGTTAAATGCCTGCAGCAGGAGTAACGTTACTTTAACTAAGACAACGGCAACACTTTGTCAACCAACTAACGTTAACAATGTCAGGAGCAAACAATACCAACAAACAAGCTATTTAAACAGCTACTTTCCCGACTAAAACACAAGCAAGTCTTATTTAAAAGCCAAAAGATACTATCATCCCTGAACGCCTCACACTCAGTTAGACAGCCGTTCTGAATGACGTCACTTTTACGTAACGCCAGTTGACGTTACTTTTACGTAACGGTAGTTGACGTTACTTTTACGTAACGGTAGTTGACGTTGCCAGCTAAGTTTGCTGACCAACTAACAATGTTAGGAGCAAGTTACCAACTACCGACAAGCTCATTTTTACCAGTTAATTAACCAACAAGTTACCAACTACCGACAAGCTCATTTTTACCAGTTAATTAACCAACAAGTTACCAACTACCGACAAGCTCATTTTTACCAGTTAATTAACCAACAAGTTACCAACTACTGACAAGCTCATTTTTACCAGTTAATTAACCAACAAGCCAATGTTAGTCAAAAGTTAAAAAACACCTCACACACAGTTTAAATGCAGTTTAAGTGACTTGTAGTAATTTAACGGTTATCTAACCAGACTAACTAAACCAACAAGATCATGACAAATTTACCTTACCAACTGACAACTAAGCTAATCTTACCAGCTAAGTAGAAACCAACTAACAGACAAGCTAATGTCGCCATTATGCTAACCAACTAGCTAAATATGACCTGGACTGAGCTAACCAACTAACAAGCTAATGTCGCCATTATGCTAACCAACTAGCTAATTATATGACCTGGACTGAGCTAACCAACTAACAAGCTAATGTCACCATTATGCTAACCAACTAGCTAATTATATTACCTGGACTGAGCTAACCAACTAACAAGCTAATGTCGCCATTATGCTAACCAACTAGCTAATTACATGACCTGGACTGAGCTAACCAACTAACAAGCTAATGTTACCAGCTACCTAAACACTTAACAATGTTATAAACTAGTAAATCAACTACTTACTACCAATTGTACAAGCTCACCAAATAACTAACTAAGAAGTTAACTATCTTAATTTGCAAACCAACTGACAAAAGAGCTAAAGAGTCTTGTTAGCTAGCAACTATCTAACAAACAAGCTAATGTCACCTACAAGCTAATCAACTTACAAAAAAGATATATTTCTAGCTAGCTAATAACTAACTTTTAAGCCAATGTTACTTGCAAGTTACCCAACAAGGTAATCCTACTAGGCAGGTACAAACTAACAAACAAGCTAATGTCACCATTATGCTAACCACCTAGCTAATTCTATCACCGGGACTGAGCTAACCAACTAACAAGCTAATGTCACCATTATGCTAACCAACTAGCTAATTATATTACCTGGACTGAGCTAACCAACTAACAAGCTAATGTCGCCATTATGCTAACCAACTAGCTAATTATATGACCTGGACTGAGCTAACCAACTAACAAGCTAATGTCGCCATTATGCTAACCAACTAGCTAATTATATTACCTGGACTGAGCTAACCAACTAACAAGCTAATGTCGCCATTATGCTAACCAACTAGCTAATTATATGACCTGGACTGAGCTAACCAACTAACAAGCTAATGTCACCATTATGCTAACCAACTAGCTAATTATATGACCTGGACTGAGCTAACCAACTAACAAGCTAATGTCGCCATTATGCTAACCAACTAGCTAATTCTATGACCTGGACTGAGCTAACCAACTACCAGCTACCTAAACACTTAACAATGTTATAAACTAGTAAATCAACTACTTACTACCAATTGTACAAGCTCACCAAATAACTAACTACCGGTAACTAAGAAGTTAACTATCTTAATTTGCAAACCAACTGACAAAAGAGCTAAAGAGTCTTGTTAGCTAGCAACTATCTAACAAACAAGCTAATGTCACCTACAAGCTAATCAACTTACAAAAAAGATATATTTCTAGCTAGCTAATAACTAGCTTTTAAGCTAATCATATATAATAAACAAGCTAATCCTACCAGCTAACTAGGAACAAATTGATAAGCTAATGATTCTGTCAAGCTAAGCTATTTAGCTAACTAACTAACCAACAACTAACAAGTTAATGTTACCGTCTATAATATTTAACAAACTGAGGTTACGTCCTAACAATCAACTGATAGTTAGCTAGCTACCTAACAGGCGAGTGTTTCCAGCTAGTAATAAGTTAACTAACCCATTGTTAACACAAGTAAGCTACTGGCTAACTATCAGTGAGATTCGCTACATGCTAACTGCAAACGTGTAAGACATTTCATCTGGACTCCTCCTAAAGCTGCAGAAGTCCTTACTGAACAGCTCGATAATTAATTAATTCAGCTAAATTACATTATTTGCCGCCTTCCTCATGTTTTGTGTTTCCACCTGTAGCTGTTAAATCCAGAACATTTGTGTTCAGCCCGTTATTCTCTGATCTCTCACAGATATGGCTGAAGATGTCCGTGGACTCTGATAACTCCTTTGTTTTGCTTTCATCGCGAGACTCCAGGACTTCCTGCGTCTTCCAAAGCGAAGACGAGAAGGATGACATCCCAGGAGTGGGAGAGGAGAGGTAACTTGACTTTGAGTTGATTTAAGTTAACCAAGTGTGCCGAATTTCCTCCTGGTCTCTGTTGGCAGAAGCCAAAAACTGAATACAAAATGTAAAAATAGTTTTCAAATATCAGCTTTTTATGGCTTGTTTAGTTTAGTTTAGTTTAGTTTAGTTTAGTTTAGTTTATTTGCACAATTGAAACATAACAAATAACATTGATAAATGATATTACAGTGCGGGAAGAGGCAGAAAGCCCACTAGGCTTATTTGAAGCCTCCACCTATATAATATTTTTTAAAAATCACAATACTATAACGAATACAAAAAGAAAATACATATGGTATGAAATATTATATAATATATTGTGTAGCTTAGCTGCTTTTTTCTAGCGTTTTTTTTTGTATTTATATTTTTTGTCATATGTCAGGCCCCCTGTTACTTTAAAGACCTTGACAATTCATTTTTTATTTAATCAGCTTCTTTTCATAAGCAACTGGATTCTACGTTGGCAGTATTTTCTACCACTTATAATACAGTTTTGATTATTTCAGAAGAGATTACTACATTTCTTTTTAAAGTTTATTGCTTTTTAAATTGATGCATTGAACTTGTTAGCAAATTTAGCATATTTCCACATCAATCAGTTACAGAGCACCGTGATGATTCATTAGGAGTCTTTTTGTTTTTGTGTTACCTAATGAATGTACGTCAAGTATTCTCTGTTTTTGGTCTCCACCTCCAAATCCTGAGAGAAATATCTGTCTCTTTAGCTGATAAATGCTCCACTTTGTTCAACTGACTATAAATTAGTCTCTGTTCTGTTTGCTACTGAGCAGGTAGTGAACCGTGGCTTTTTACAGCTTTTACTCTGAAAACAACGCTATGAGAGCAGTGAGAACCAAAGCAAGTTAACAATGAGCTGAAACTCACTATGAAGCTTTGTAAAGCTAAGTGGAGATGCAGATTCTGCTGGTTGTTCTCAGTCAAGGAGTTTTAACGACCTCTGACCTTTGAGAGGAGCCTCAGGACTTAAAGGTCAAGGCCGAAAACTGAAAGTGATGGAACTTAAACTATTTATTGCTCCTCCACCCTGAAACAGCCTCCCATAAAATGCAAAATGAGTGCACATCTTTAGAAAGAGCCTGTTTTAAATATATTATCTCTTTTATTTCCACTTTACCTTTTCTCATTTCTGTTTGTAATTGTTTTAAAAAGTGCTATTTAAAATAAAGTCAGTTGATTTTTGTGTCTCTCCTGCTGCAGTGTTCTGGAGATGCTGAGCTACTCCAAGTTCTCTAACCTGGAGACATGGCTATGCATGCCGTCCTCGCTGCTACTGCCCAGGGCCCCGGACTCCACCCGCACCTCCTCCTCCTCGTCCTCCTCCTCACATGCATCCAACCACTCCTCACATTCCCAGCCGTCCTCCTCCTCTTCGTCACCGGCCTCCAACTGCCGTCGCTCCTCCTGCAGCGATCTAGGAGAGACGGACACACCACTCAGGTCGGTTCAGAGGTGTTTCTGCTTGTTTAATGAAGTTCGGACAATATTTAGCTTTACTGCAGATTATTTTCTAGTGATTATGAGAGACTTTTATCATGATAAAAGACTGATTAATCAAGATGATTTATGCAATTTTGAGAACATCTGCATGGACAAAAATCTGTGCTCACAAGGCCGATTAACAAAAAATGTCTGCAGACAGGCAGCTACTAAACTTACACAGTTTAGTAGTTTAGTTAGTTTGCAATAGGCTGTAATGTAGTGTTTACCAAAACTACTACTTTTTTATTCATAAGTTAAGTCTTTTAATGTGAAATCTTTATGATTACCTGTAGACATTTAGTTGGTACATTTTTAAATTAAAAATAATGTATTTTTATGCAAACACAGTCAATGCAGACAATAACAGTGTTAAATAAATGTTAATAATACATGTATTTGCAGACATTTTGTTAAATTGATCAAATTCTAAAGTAAAAGCCAAATCATGATATGTTTCCTGCTTGATAGACTCCATTCATGGTGTTTTACACAATATTTATCACATGTAGAAGTAGTTGTGTTAAGAATAAAACAGAGTCTCTTGAAGAGACAATCAATATTTGGCAAAGCGTGTTTATGAATCCTAATCTGTCTGCTGTGGTAATCGAACAGTAAATCTCGCCTCCAATCTCATCAGTTCCTCCAGAAGACCTCAACCTTTAAAAACACATCATGAACATATAGTTTCATTTCTCTTAAAATACTCTTTTTCCTGAAACAGCTGCTCAATGTATTTTGTGTTGTTTAAGACACAGTAGAACGCTTGTTTGAATGTTTTTTGCAGACTGGAACGACATCAGAAGTTAAAAGTTCTGATGTCTCCTTTTAGATGGTGTTTAAGTAGAGAGACTCGGCTGCAGCAGCTCCCTAACATAAAGGAATCCCCTCCTCCTCCTCCTCCTCCTCCTCCTCCTCCTCCTCCTCCTCCTCCTGCCAGTAGAAACATTGTTCCTGGGTTGTTGTAGCTCATAAAGTATTTGTCTGGCTCCATGGTGATGGAAGTTATGTAGAGAGAGATAAGCCAAGAGCTGCAGGGGAAACGTCCTGCTAGTACAAAGGAAGTGTGGTCATTATGAGAGAGAGGACTCTTTAAGAAGAGGTTTACTGGATCTATCTGGACTCTTAAAAGGGAAAAGGGAAGTTTAGAAGACGTGTTTCCCCTCACGAAGGCTCTGCATCAACCAGCAGATCAAACTAAAATGACAACAGTGTACACATAAAAAGTAAACCCAACACTAGTCTACCGCTCAAAGGATCAGCTGAGGGTTTCCTTTCATTTGACACAAAGGCCTCCAGACCGATTAACTGAGATATCTGAAGCACTTGACTGTTGATACCCACCCACACACACGCACACACACACACACACACACACACACACACACACACACACACACACACACACACACACACACATACACATACACATACACACACACACACACACACACACAGTGAGGTTAGGTAACACCCCTGTTGGTCTCTGAACACCTGAGCAGACCTCGTCCTTCATCAGTGGACCTCCTCTTCAGTCCTGTGTGATTCTGTTTCCTGTTCGGACCCTCTAAACCTTTTATTCCTACTTTTAAAAAGTAAACCATAAACTAATTTGCTGCGAAGACACGTCAGGATGAAAACCTGAAGAAGTGAAGCAGGTCGGTCTCAGATGTGGACTTGGACTCAGCTGCTGGACTTGGTCTTGAGGAGGAAGAGGAGGGTCAGGGGGTCATGGAGGAGCTGCAGCTACGTGGTCTCAAAGGAGAGGTATCAGGACAACTGGACGTTAACGTGTTCACTTCCTGTTGGACTGTTGATGCTCAGTGTCGGGTTCACTACTGAATTAATCAGCTCAGAACATAGAAGCTGACGCGGTCCGTTTAATATCCATCCAGCAGCTTTTCATCGTGTCACATGGTCTTCATCAGCTGATGAGCACTTTAATGTCTCTGAGGTCAAAGTTATAGGAGCAGAGTCTACTTCTGTGAGATACTGGTTGTTAATCTTAATCTCCATAAATTACCATGTGATCATCAGAGGCAAAAAAAGAAAACCTGATCAGGGATCTAAAAGTTATATTTATATTCTCGTCTTTTGTTCTCACCAGTTCCTCTCCTGTGATGAACTCACCTGGTCGACTGTTACGTGTTTTAAAACTGATAACTGTTCTCTGCTCTTTGATCTCTGCAGGTCGTCAGAGAGCGACTCCACCTTCCTCACCCCCGCTCTGGAGAAGGAGATGCCGTTTCTGGCCACGTCGCTCCTCCCCATCCTCTCCTCCACCCCCGCCGAAGCAGGAGCCTCCACCTCCTCCCTCGCCGCCGGCGGTGGTGTCAGCGTCAGGAAGCGGCGGCGGCGGCTCGCTGCCAGTCCTGGAGGACTCCACTGGAACTCTGCAGGTAAGAACAGAAACAAAGGACCAATGACAAACCAGCTCCACACAACACATCACCTGATGTTTATCATGGGGTGGATGGAATATCAGAAACACACTGTGCAGTTCAACAACCACATCAGAGTAGGAAAACAGAAAGCCATGACCTTCGTGAAGAAACATTAGTGGCAACAAGCAGCTCTTTAAGAGGATGTTTAATGACGAAGAGGAGTTTCTGCAGCATTCTCCATCAATACTGGACCAGTTTAATATGACTCATTAAAGAGTCCTCTTTGTGTTTTCCTTTAGGTCACATGTTCAGTGTTTGTCTCTCTGGGTCCATATGTAGAATCACCTGTAACCTGCTGGTGTTCTACTCCTCTATCAGATTTTCTTGACTTTAAGATTCAAGAGATTTATTTGCCATCTGCACCGTGAAAAGTACATTGGATTATTTGAGGAATGCTCAAAGGAAAAACATGAAAAAAACCGTGTTAATTATTTGTATTTTTCCTCACAAAATAATGAATAAGAACCAAAAAGAGAATCTATAGGAGTACTAGTATCACTGGTGGACGTGTCCTCGTCCTCTCTGACCGGTGGCTTGTTTATTCTGTCCTGGGGTTTCTGCTTCCTGTCCTTTAGCTCCACCCTTCTGGAGAATGTTAATGAGCTTCCTGTTGATCTGATCACAGTCAGGCTCCTCGTCTTTAGATCAGAAACCTCTCGTCCTCGTTAAAACAGATCCGTGTCCATTTGGGGCGACTCGTCACAGACCATATGTGTCCATGAGCTGTGGTCGTTTATGATCACTGAGTGAATTTAAATAACTTTTGATTCCTGAAGAGGTAGAAAAATCCTGTAATTTAGTGGAAAAAAGCCAGAATAATCATCATTCTATGGATCATAAATATGTATTTCCCTTCTCTCCTGTTCTTTTAACCCCCTGAACCCCAGAAAACGCCCGTTTATCACAGCCAGAAGCTTAAAAATATAATTATCCTCAGAATGTCATCTGTCGGACAGTCCTTGAACATGTTTGACGAACGCTGACGAAAAAGCAGCCAAATCGAAGCTTTAATTGTGATATTTCATCAAAAACATTTTATTCTACATGTCTCATTTAAAATCTAGCCCTGAATAAAACGTTTGCTTAGAAAATGATTTGTAATCAAAACAAAAAGATATTTCTCTAACACAGACTGTCTTTTAATTTCATCATATTCAACACCTTGACCGTCATCTCCCATGGAGTCCTCGGGGTTATTTCATTCATTTCATACCAGATTACAGGTTTTCAGTGTGACTTTGTGCTCTTTTCTGAAAATCCTCCTGCGGAATGTGGAGAGTCTGTTCGATGTGAATTTAGGATTTTCCCAGCTTCCCGTCTGTCAGTAAATCACGTGGAGAGAAGATCCATCTACTGTTTGATTTGTCTCTCTGGTTTCTTCCTCTTGTCATCTGCATTATTTGTTATTTTTCTCCTCGTGGTGTTTTAAAGCCTCTCTGAGGAATCTGTGCTCTCTTACAGTTTGTCTTCTCAACAGTTTTATTCTCTCCGTGCAGTTAGTCGTCCCTGTTTTTAATAGACTTCCAGCTGATTGAGAGTTGAAGCTCACACACGTTTGTTTTACTGTTATTTAAAAAATAAAGATAATGCAGCTTTCCTTGGGTTCGGCTGCCTGCAGATGATTTAAACATCCCGAATACCAAACATACTGTCAGCTCAACTTCCCGTGACAGAAATACGACCTCAGAGCTTTCAGATCTCTGAGCTGCGTCACACTGCGACCTTTGACCTCATCTTCTGAGTCCACATGTTGTCTAAAGCAAAGAGGGAGCGTCTGCTGTGAGTGTGTTTGTCAAACCAGATTTTAATCTGTCAAAATGAAATACACTGATGCCGACAATAAGCTGTGAAATGGATCTGAAGCTCGTCTACTTTGACTTTACAGGACGTCCAGTCCTCTTAATGTATTTCTATGTTCATTCATGGAGTCAGACATTTTGGAAGAGTTGGAGCTTTTCTTGAATCAGCTTCCATCAGTGTTCTTGGTCTCATCTATAGTTTGTTTGATGATGTTGGAGTCAGACATCTTCTTTATTTCATCATAGTCAGTCTGGATGTTTGTTTACTTCTGTCCACCAGAGGGAGATGTAACTCCATCTGATTTATATTAATAATTTTAATAATAATAATAATATAATAATAATAAGAAAGTTAGTCCTGACAATCTGATAAAGACGAGAACATGACTGACCTTCACCTGTCAGACTGACAGCAGGGGGAGAAGGACGAGAGGGGAGGAGATCAGACAGACTGCTGGTCTCACAACCAGAGAGAGAGATGGTCCGATCAGATCTCTCTCTCTCTCTCTCTCTCTCTCTCTCTCTCTCTCTCTCTCTCTCCGGTTGTGAGACCAGCGGTCTCTGTCTGTCTCTCTCTGGTTGTGAGACCAGCTGTCTGTCTGTCTGTCTCTCTCTCTCTCTCTCTCTCTGGTTGTGAGACCAGCTCTCTGTCTGTCTCTCTCTCTCTCTCTCTCTCTCTCTCTCTATGGTTGTGAGACCAGCGGTCTGTCTGTCTCTCTCTCTCTCTCTCTCTCTCTGGTTGTGAGACCAGCGGTCTGTCTGTCTCTCTCTCTCTCTCTCTCTCTCTCTCTCTCTCTGGTTGTGAGACCAGCGGTCTGTCTGTCTGTCTGTCTGTCTGTCTGTCTGTCTGTCTGTCTGTCTGTCTGTCTGTCTGTCTGTCTCTCTCTCTCTCTCTCTCTCTCTGGTTGTGAGACCAGCGGTCTGTCTGTCTCTCTCTCTCTCGTCCTTGTCTCCCTCCTGTCAGTCTGACAGCTGAACGTCAATCATTTCATGATTTCATGGTTTTTGCAGATTGTCAGTCAAAGTCAGGTCAGACATGATGTGAGGACGTTCAGAGACACAAAGTCCTCACATGAGGCAAAATGAAGTATCCCCACCTTCAGAGAGAGACGGGGTCATAGTTCCTCTTATGATGACAGGAAGTGACACTACACAAGGTCATATCCAGAGAGGACATTAATGAGACCTGTCGTGTCATATTCAAAATTATTTGTCTGTTCTGTAGCTGTTTGAATGTTTCTTTAGTTTAATCTGTGATGATCTCCCATTATATTTCCGTCTGTCACTGTGTTACATTACACGTTGGTCCCCGACCAATCACACTTTCACAGTATGCATGATGTCATCAGATCAAAACACATCAGACTTGTGGACGTTATGAAGCCTTGAGTTCAACAATTTGGCACTTACCGGCTTTTTTCGCAACCAGTGAACAGGAAGTGACCATATTAGGACTGAGGAGGAGTGACGTAGAGACGCCGTATACGTCTCTGGTGTTGACCTGTCAATCCGTGTGTAGCCCCGCCCTAAAGCATACCCCACACCCATGGTCTATTTGACTTTAAATGGAACATAATTTACTAAATGAACATCATGCTGTATTGAAGAAGACTTGAAACTAGAGATTGAGACCATAAACTCATGTTTACAATGTTTACTGAGGGAATAAATCAAGAGAGAAGTAGAGTCATTTTCTCATAGACTTCTATACAACCAGAGGAGTCGCCCCCTGATGGACAGTAGAGAGAATGCAGCTTTAACACATGAAGCTTTGGATTCACGTGTATGTTGAGCTCACCTTTTCAAACACTGTGTAACATTGTTTTATTCTCAATGAATAGAGGTTTAAATACAAATAAAAGCACTGACTTTGTGTTATTATTCCAAGTTTTGTAATGAGTCAGTTCCTTCAAAATAAAAGCTCAGAGTAGCTGCAGAATAAACACCTCCAGGGAGCCGAACCTCCTGCTGAAGTTTTAATGCTGCAGGTCAGCTGGACTGACACCTGATCTAACACACACACACACACACACACACACACACACACACACACACACACACACACACACACACACACACACACACACACACACACACACACACTCACACACTCACACACACTATCAGTGAATGGAAACATGAAACCAGCAGAAGAAGATGGAGGTTCTGTGTTATGACAGAAATCCCTTCAGTAGTCTGTCTATCTGACCCGCTGCTTTCATCTTTTCATCTTTATATTTATTCTGAGAGCAGACTTTGGCCTTTTCATTTATTATTTATTATTCAAAGAAGGTCCTCAAGGAAAAAAAGCAAAATGTCTGTAACTGATGATGTAGTTTAATGAATAAATGAATTTTGCAACATTCAAATATTTGTATTTGTTAAGATTTAAAGAGCACTTTGTATAAAAACACAAATGATATGGTAACACCATATTATTATAAATGTCAGTAGTTATTGTGATACAGTAAATGTTTATAAAATAATACGTAAAAGATTAATAATATTTACATACAAAAAATGATTGTGTCAAACAGAACTTATTCTTAATGTTTAGTGACTTTGTTTTCTGTACTTTTGTACCTGTACAGGTGTGTGTGTTTGTGTGTCTGTGTGGTGTTCAGTAACAGCAGGGTGTCTCTGGTTTCTCTCGTCCAGGTTTTTTGCAACGGGACTTCTGGTCACCTGATCGTTCTCCGGTGTCGGGGGGGAACACGACAGCCGGAGGAGGCGGAGCGAGGAGCCTCCCCCTCGCCGAAGGGGGCGGGCGTCGTGGGCCGGCGAACGAGGCGCCCTGAGGAAGACAGTTTCGGTTGACGACCGGCTCCTGCAGCCGGCGGTCGGAGAGACACCTCACCTGAGACTGCTGAGTCGACTGGAGAGGGGCAGGAAGAAGATCCACAACGTCCATGTGAGTTCTTCTCTACGTTTATTATCTCACCACGAGAGAAAAGGAAGCCTCTTTATTGTTTATTCTTAGCTTTTATTTTTATTGGTTGTATAAAGCAGGTGGTATTCAGTGTGTTTGATAGAAGACTGAACTAAACAAGAACATGAGAGGACTCAGGACGCTCTGCCATCTTTGTTGCATGAGTGTTAAATAATATAAAAAACCCTAAAAAACTTTCAGGGGTCAGAAGCAAAGACTGTTTATAAGAAGTCAACTTAGTTATCCGTTGGTTTGTGGATGACTTTTTTGATGCCTCAAGTTCAGCATTTTGGGCATCGTCCGCTTGGTTTCAAGCCACCGCCATCATGGTTTTGGCCCTCTCCAAGTTTTTTTTGGTGCTGTTAAAGTATTTGTTTTTTGTTTTGTTTTGGCCTTCTTGTTTTTTGTCGTTGTCATATTGGTTTTGTCTGTTGCCATCTTGTTTTTGGTCAGTAGCTATCTTTGTTTTGGGGCCATCACCATCTTGGTTTTTTTTCAGTTGCCATCTTGATTTTGGTCCATCGCCATCTTGGTTTTTGTCTGTTGCCATCTTGCTTTTTGTCTGTAGCCATCTTGGTTTTTGTTTGTAGCCATCCTGGTTTTTGTCCGTTGCCATCTTGGTTTTGTTTGTTGCCATCTTGCTTTTTGTCCATTGCCATCTTGTTTTTTTGTCCGTTGCCATCTTGGTTTTTGCCCATCGCCATATTTTTTTTGGTCTGTGGCCATCTTGGTTTTTGGCCATCACCATCTTGGTTTTTCAGTTGCCATCTTGTTTCTGGTCAGTTGCCATCTTTGTTTTGAGGCCATCACCATCATGGTTTTTGTCCATAACCATCATGGTGTTGGTCGCTGCCATTTTGTTTTTTGGCCCTCACCATATTGTTTGTTTGCTTTTTTACAAGCAGAGGAGTCGCCCCGTGATGAACAGTAGAGAGAATGCAACTTTAAAGCTTTTCAGGTTGCCTCCCGATGAGGAGGCAGGATCTATCAAAAAACATTTGATATAAAAACAATATCAAATGTTTTTAATCAGCTTTAATTAGAATAATTAATGATTGGTTTGTTTATTTGTTTGTTATGCGCAGAGATGATCTGCTTTATTTGAGAATTAATGTGAAATTTGGAAATGGTTCAGAACAACCCTGCTGTTTTATGATTCATGGTTGTCTTTTATATTCTGGCTCGTGTTTCAGAATGTTTGTTATTGAGCTTCTTTTTAAACTCTCTGTACGATCATTGGGTTGAGTTTTACTGTTGTGGGCCCCGTTGTAGCCGAGGACCCATTGAACCTCTCCAGTTACTCTCTCATGTTTGCAGTGAGTCACAGGCCGACTCACAGGCTGCTCTCCAGATGGACGAATAACTCAGCTCAGATTAGAAGCTGACACCAAATTCACAACTTTAGGCTGTAAAGATGGAAAAAGTAACTGTCGTCTCTGAGCTGAACTGAAGGACGAAGATCACAATCATGTTGAAGAAGTTGACAACCTTTGACTTTTTCATTATAGTTATCACTTTATTACATAAAACATCTTTGTAATCTAACAGATAGAATTAAGTTTTACCATCAAAGCTGTTCTCAGCTTCTGTTCCTCATCTTAAATGTTTAGCGTCTGTAGATCAGTTCTGACAACCACAGAGAGGAAGAGACCTGCAATCAGATACAGCAGCTTATTGATTAGATTATGATTGTGATAAATTGATAAGGTCCTTTTAGAAACAGTGTTTTCATTTCATAGTTCATCGAGTAGAAAGCTCTGTTGTTATACTTTAACAGATTGAACGGATCCTTAAAAACATAACAAATCATGGCCAATATGTCCAAATAACAACTCTCAAATATAGATACGAGTATTTAGTTAGTTTGTGATCGTTGTTCAGTTAGCTGAGACGATTTATTCATTATTGCTTGATTGAAAGAATTTATTCAAAAGCAATTATCTGGAATTATCAGAATATGAAATTCAAATGGGAAAACAGTAGCAGTCAGAGACTTTAGAATAAATGGACGTTTGTGGTTTGATGTTTTCAAGCCTCGAGTTTGCCGTTTTGGCCGTCGCCATCTTGGATTACCATCGTCGCCATGTTGGTTTTTTTGCAACCATAATGGACCTTAATGGACCATAATTTACTAAATGAACATCATGCTGTATTGAATAAGACTTGAAACTATAGATTGAGACCATAAACTCATGTTTACAATGTTTACTGAGGGAATAAATCAAGAGAGAAGTAGAGTCATTTTCTCATAGACTTCTATACAACCAGAGGAGTCGCCCCCTGATGGACAGTAGAGAGAATGCAGCTTTAACACATGAAGCTTTGGTTGCAGCTTCTTGGTTGCTGTACATTAAGATGGATTTCATGATGGAACGAAGAAGGAGAAAAGTGATTTTTTTCAGTGACCACATCTGGAGTAAAGGAGCTTTTATCGTTGTTGGTTTGGGTCTTTTAGAAACGTCTCCATCTAGAGTCCAGATGAGGCATCACCGTCAACATGTGGATGTAAACGTCTGGTTCCTGAGGGTCAAACATCAGATCTGTTAGTCAGTCTCACTCTGTGATGTGATGTGAGACTGAGTGGGCTGATGTAGGATGTGACTGAGTGATTTATTCATGTGACTCATTTCTGTCACTATTTCTATAATGTTCATCAGGATGTTGAAGGTTTTCATGCCTGAACACTGAAAGAGTTGTTGGTCCTCTTCTCAGCCTATTTAGCTCCTAATTTTGTTAGAAATCATAATTATAGATTCATAATAATATGATCAAGTGTATAAATGAACAAGAATTATGATGTTTTTTTAGCTTTGGTCAGTAACTGACGCCGTCGCCTTTAAAAAAAAATAACGACATATATTTCTTCAAAACACGGATGTGAACATTTCTAAACCATAAATATGTTTTATATCAACATTTCTACATCCATGTTTATCAGTGTGACAATATATTAACGGCGCTTTAAACGTTAAGACACAAACCATTATCTCCTGGTTGAAAGTCCTTCATCCACCCAGACCTCTTTCCTATACAGACTTTGATTTAACGTATTTGTGATCCATCAAACATGAAATGTAATCCATCAGATAATTAAACTCCCTTGTAAAAATAAATGAATTTAGTGTGGTTGTATGTCAACGTTATTTCTAGGAGACCAGGCTGCAGAAACGGGTCAGAAATTACACTTAAACTTCAGTTCATCACAGGTTTTGTTTTCCATTTCTCTTCTCTGCTAAACTGAAGGTCCAAGTAGAGATAAACCTTTTTAATTTAGACACCACCTTCACTTTTTCCTCCATCCAGCAGTTTAATTCCTTTCTCTGCTGCAGAGTTTATTCTCTGAACCTGATGGGGGTTTATTGTCGGAGGCTTTTATAAAATGATGCTGCAGTAAACTGTCTGTGGGGAGAAAAGCAGCCGTTCAGTTTTTACTGGTGTCTCTGCAGAGGCTGATTGATTACTCTCTCTCTGTCTCTCTCTCTCTGTCTGTCTCTCTCTCTCTGTCTGTGTCTCTCTCTCTCTCTCTCTCTCTCTCTCTCTGTGTGAATCATGTGACTCACGCTGAGGATGTTGGCGAAACACATCATTACTGAACGCTCGCTCTGTAATCTGCAGTCATTTCCCACGTTCCCTCCTGGAAGTGGAGCGGACCAACAGATATCTGAGATCACACGGTCTCTCCTTGTCTGTTCAGTGAATTTAAAGAACAGTAACTGTAACTGTGATCTGATTACAGACCAGAACACGACTCTTTATCCTCTTCATCAACCAGAGAATCCACTGAGAGACACTTAACCCACTGTCCATCTGTTTTAAGATGTTTCATTAATTAGATCCTCTTTACATGAACAAAGCCTCAAGCAAATGTTAGCAGATATCAGCAGTGAAAAGTACTGCAATAACTATAGTATAAATACATCTTCATTTTAAGGAGAAAGACAGAAAGAACTTCAGTATTTCACCATCTTTTCCTAAACTTAACTAAGTAGTTTATTTTGAGGAAGGAAGTTTATTTTGACTTTATTCATGTAGTGAGCAGAATTTGTCACGTGTCGCTGGACCTTTTGTAGGGAAACGCACTAAAAAATGAGGAATAACTATCCATAAGATATCATACAAACCATTGCATGAGGATTTTTATGTCAGTCTGTAATGTCGTTCTTATTATAATATTTCTATGACTATTATATCATTTACCTTGAAACCTCTGATTTGGCGGCTGTGGCACATGAGGTAGAGCGCTTGTCCCGTAACCACAAGGTTGGTGGTTCAAACCCCTCTACCAGCAACATGCCGAGGTGTCCTTGAGCAAGACACCTAACCCCAAGTTGCTCCCCGGGCGCTTCATTGCAGCCCACTGCTCCTCCGGGATGGGTTAAATGCAGAGAAATAATTTCCCCATTGTGGGACTAATAAAGGCTTGATTATTATTATTATTATTATTATTTGCTTGTTAATAATAATCCATTTAGTTTAATGAATACATCAAACTGACCTTATTCATGCTGAACTAAAAGGTAAGACAAAGACAGTTTTTCACCTTGGAGGGAAACAAAAATTTAACTTTTCTTCTTGTTTTTAATTTAAATAATTGAGCTAAATACTTCAGTGTGTGATGAGTTTGAGGACACTTTATGAAAGGAGGAGCAGATGGAGTGTTTGTCCTCTCAGCTCCACCTGTAGTCGTATCGTATGAGAACAGAGGTGCAGCTGTCGTCCTCTCGGCCCGCTGACATTCTGCTCCGTTGTCTCAGTAAATAATAGATTTCCAGGTAACGCAGGCAGCCGGGGGATGGCGCCGACACAGAAACATCCCGCCGCCGTCGTCCCGTCGCCGAGGACGAGGGTGGAAAAATCCTCCTCGTAAAAAAATAAATAAAAAACGAGCGACAGTCCTCTTTTGTTTTTGAGCCTGAAGACGACGTCTCTTCATCACAGAGATGAGACTCTCTGGGTCACATCTGGAGACAGATGTCTGTTTGTGTTTTATGATCTAAAAGAGTGACTCTTATGATTTACACAATAAATAAATAAATACGAGGTGTCACGAACAAACAGAACAACAGCCGGCGGTAAACATTGTTTCTGTGTTTTTGATCGTCTGATGACGCTGTAATGTGACTAAATGCTGAGGAAAGGTGCTTCAATGCTTCCTTTCCTAGCTCCTTTAGCATAGGAAACACTTGACCATCCTTTACCGAAGGAAAAGAGATAATTACGACCCACAATTCCTTGCAACATTTAAAGTGACGCTTCATTCGGCCGTCCATGAAAACAAATTATGTGCCGATTTAATAATTATTTTCATTTAGTCATAAAGTAAAGGGATTAATGTTGATGAATATGAAGAGGCAGTGAGAACCATTAGCATCAGTAAAAAAACAAAAAACAAGCTAAGTTATTTACTTTGAACATATAACCATAAAAAGACAAAACAAGAATACTAAATAAAATGCGAGTAAATTACACAAATTCTCAATAACAAGAAGCATCAGTTAAAACAAAACAAGTTAGGCCTTTGATAGATTATTAAACTACTAAACAGATTTCATGGGGTCATGTTTGTAGTCCTTCTTCGTTGTAGTTTCATTTGCAGACCTACATCATAATTATGTAGTTTAGTGAAAGAGCAGTCTGATCTCTGAGCTGTGTGTGTGTGTGTGTGTGTGTGTGTGTGTGTGTGTGTGTGTGTGTGTGTGTGTGTGTGTGTGTGTGTGTGTGTGTGTGTGTGTGTGTGTGTGTGTGTGTGTGTGTGTTTTGTTAATTATTGATGTTTCAGCTGTTTGTCTCTTCAGCACCAGCAGGGGGCGAGCTCCTCTCCTCCTCTCCTCTTGAGGAGTCACTCCCTTCTATCATCCTGTGACACTGAGGTTTAACTAAATGAATAATTCTTCTATGTAACAGATGTTTTCCTTTTTTTGTTTTCTCTTTAAATCTTTAAAGGAGGAGTTGAGAAAAAACTGTGACAGTTTGATCATTTTGACTGAGCCTCTCCTCCTCTCTCTCTCTCCCTCTGTCCTCCCTCCTTCTCTCCTCTCTCCTTTCCTGTCCTCTCTCCTCTCCTCCACCTCCTAAACTCCTTCATCCTGTTTTTTTATGTCTTGGTGATCAGTCCCAACTTGGAGAAAAAATAGTTCTGTATGATTTTATTTCTGTGTATTTTACTCCGACATGTTTGAGATGAAATCAGGAAGCGGTTTCCTCCTGGTCTGGTTTCACGTTGACAGTCGTGGCTGGAGATTATGTGCTCAGGGTGTCCGTCCGTCCGTTCTCTTTTATGCTAATAATGTGTCGATTTCACGGGACATGAATGTAAACTGACTCTTGACCGGATGGCGGAGGGATACGCGGCTGTGAGTCGGTTCACAGAGTCCCTCTGAACCTCCATTAAGCTGCTCCAGAACCTCCATGAATCACCACAACGTGAAATATGAGCTCCATAAATCCAGCCTGCCATCTAATTAAGAATAATCCCCCTAAAATAAAACACACTGCCCTGTTGCTCCTCACCTCCTCCCTCCTCTCCTCCTCCACCCTCCCCCCTCCTCCTCAGAGCGTGTGTCCCCATGATAAAGGAGGTCTGCATAAACAAACCAGGACTCTGCTGCACTGCAGATAATAAATAAAACATATTATACAATAAAAATTAAATAAAAATAAAAATGTACAGTATATCCACATGGGGGGGGCTGGTCAGCATGATGACAGACTGTGGTCTCCGCTGTTGTTGTACAGTCTGATGGCAGTGGGCACAAATGAGCGTCTGAAGCGCTCCGTCCTGCTCTTTGGTTGAATGAGCCGATGGCTGAAAAAAAACCAAAAAAAAAAAAACCCAATGACTCCAGACTGTCTTCTCGTCATGTTCTCGTCATGTTCTACAGCTGTTCTAGGAATGTTCTCAGGATGTTCTACAGTTGTTCTGATTGTGTTCTCATGAGGTTCTAGTAATGTTTTCAGGATGTTCTTCAGATGTTCTCTTGGTGTTCTTGTGATTATCACATGATGAGTTTGTGATGTTCTCATGATGTTCTACAGTCATCTACCGATGTTCTGGCAATGTTCTCATAATGTAATGGCGATATCCTCGTGATGTTCTACAGATGTTCTCGTGATGTTCTCGTGATGTCCTTTGGGTTTTCTACAGTTGTTCTGATTGTGTTCTCATGAGGTTCTCATGGTGTTCCTGTGATTATCACATGAAGAGTTTGTGATATTCTCATGATGGTCTATAGTCATCTGCAGATGTTCTGGCAATGTTTTAGGGATGTTCTACAATTGTTCTCATTAGACTCTCATGGTTTTCTGGTGATGATCACATGACGTTCTCATGATTTTCTCAGAACGTTTCTTCCTGCTGACGTCTTCTTGCCATCAAACCGATCAAAATAAGTTGGATGAGAGATTTTTTACAGGAAATGTTTGTTTTTAAAGTCAGTTGTTTTGTTTTCATGCAGCACTTTTGGTTCTTTTCTTTACGTTGACATAAATAATAATGTCGGTTCCCATGATAGGTCGTCTAATATTAAGAGGTCTGTTGTTCAATGAGCTGCATTAAAGATGGCCACCTCTTCATCTGATCCTGGCAGATGTTTACTGTTGTAAAATACATGAAGTATGTGGAGCTTAAAGAAGATCGTCCACGTTCAGATTTACCAGCCGTCACCAGAGCGCAAAGAACACGCTCAATGTCTCCACACACACACACACACACACACACACACACACACACACACACACACACACACACACACACACACACACACACACACACACACACACACACACACACCTGTGTGTAGCCAATCACCCGTCAGTCTTAATTGAACCCTTCACCCCGTCGTCTCGCGGCTGAGAGGACGTCCTCTGACATTAAAGGGCCGGCGTCTTGACATTCACAAAAATACCATCAAACAGGAAGTGAGACGGCGGCGGGATGAAGAGTCGTTTCATCGTCAGATCAGCGAAGACGAGAGGCTCCGAGTTTCTGTGATGTCCTGATGATCTACTACATGTACACACACAAACACATTAAACTGTTCTTATACAGAACAATTCATACACAAACGGTTTTAAATAAAGGTAAAAATACAAAGACTTCAGTAACATTAAAGAACGAATAAGAGAACAGTAAATTGATGACGATTCACTCAAAAAAAATCCCCTTTAAACGTCTTATAGTTGTATTTTATCATGTTGAATTTTATCCTTAAACTAAAACATATAACCGTATTATATTAAAGAAATGAAACCGACATTACTTAAACTGAAGATAAAACATTTTCACATGACATCTCTGGACTGCTTCCTCTCTCTGTGATGCATTCAGTGTCAAGTTCAAGCGTCAGTAAATGTACAACATGAATATATGAACTCAATGCACAAAGTAATATTATGTGTTAAAGGGATATTCATCTGTCTTTGACAGAATAAAATATAAATTCAGAATCCTCTAAACTGCTCCTGTGTTCTTACGGGTAAAATTTGTGTTTTTGTGAATGGAGTCTGGTGTCTTTGAAGAGAGCAGCGATCAGGGCTTTACTGTCTGACAGCGAAGTAAAAATAGTCATATAACGTTCACTTAAACTGATATTGACTCTTTTAGCATTAGTACATTTCTTTGCTGTATTTACTGTAGAACACCTTTGACTACTTCACTACTATCACTTTTTAAGAAAGTTGAGATTTAAAAAGCTCCGAGATCTGATACCTTGATGATTTTAGAGTTGGATGAAACTTTGTCGCTATCAAGGCTATCATCACCTCAGAGAGTCCAATCAGAACAACGGGAGAGGTGGACCTGGACGTCATCGAGTTTGAGCCACGTGACGTGTTTGACACGTTTGAAGCATCCGGTGGTTCTTTGAAGTTTTACAGAAACAAACGTCCCATCAGGAAAATCTAAATGTGTTTCGACTGATTCAGAGGAAAAAGTGGAGGAGACGGATTTGACGTTATCTTGTATTCTATCAACCAATAACAAGAAATAACTCCTAGTCATTCTGCACGAATTAAGACTCATTTTACAACCAGAAAACATGGCCCATTCACAGTGGTAGAAACGTTGTTTGCTTAAAAACATTTAAGTATTTAAGTTATTATTACAAGCGGAAATTGATCAAAAATTAATATTTCTGAACATGACATTTTATTTTAATTCTGGGAATAATTTTGATTTATTTAAAATTGAGAAGGCCTGTTTTGATTTGGAATATCATTTTTTATTAATTCACCAAACGTGCCTCAGTTTTACAGGTTAACATGTATCTTTCTGTGAAGCAGCAGCAGAGATCTCGTGTTCACCTTTGAATAGAAGCTTGTGTGTAAGTGATCATCTTCTGTCAGTGGGAGTTTGGTGCTTTGAACACATAAGTGTCTGCTCTCTAAGTGGGTTTGTGTTCCACGCTGAAGAACCCGCTGTGGTCTGAAGCTGCTCCGCTGGCAGCGGCCGACAGTCAAAAGATTTCTCCCAGCGGTGTTGAGTGATCGTCTCATTTAGGGGCCAGCTCCTAAATCGAATATGTTCAACTTCTCGAATGAGTCATTTAAATGCATCACGTTGCTTTTAGTGCCACGTGGTAAATATGTAAATTATGACTTTTGTCTCTTGAGAACAAAGCGCTCGACTACGACGTCTGAGAGTGAGACAAAACATCTGACTGTTGTTGACATCCCGTCTCCTAGCAACAGGGTTTCTTTTAATTATGACCTCAATCATTAATTTAACTTGACAAAATCGTTTTAGTTTAAACTTAAATTAAAATGAACTTAATCTTAACCATAGAGCTGGTGGCTCATGTGAAGCTTTGTTAAAAAGGAACATCTGTAACAATTTTGGTAAACGCAAACAAACGATGTCGTCCTGCTGATTGAGCCGTCAGAAAACTCTAATATTGATCGTCTTTGAAGTTATTGACAAATTCCTAATTGTAATCAGTTTGGAGAAAAGTAATGTCTTTCATTGAGTTCAAGAACTTTGTGATCATCGAATATTTACAAAATGTGGTGAAAAGAAAAAAAAAACACATTACTAACACAATTAAAAGAACACCATCAGAAAAGGAAGGAATAAAATACATCAATAAATAAGGCAAAGTGAAGTACAAAAAAATAGAGAAAAGTAATGAAATTATATTAGAAGGTAAAATAAATGGACAAATAAATAAATCAAAGTTTAAATAAAAAAAAAAGGTAAGTTAACTTAAAAGACAAAAATCGAAATTAGAAAAGATTTTTGCCTAAATAGAAATATATATAAACCAACAAAATTGTAATTTAAATAATAACTATCTGATCAAAGAATCAGTAAGATTATAAATCTGAACAGACATTCAGTAGGTTTTTCAAACACAGTTTAGTCCAAAGATTTATTAAATGAATTGCCTAAATGCAGCAGAGATCATTCTTCCCTCACGGCGTAGTCTTCAGTTGTCAAGGTCACAGAATATTTTTCGCCCCACCGTCCCTCTGTGGACTCTTACCCAGAATCCTTCACTCCAATCGCCCATCAAATACACCGGTGGTTCCTTCAGCTCTTTAACAGAGCTTCATCATCATCCTCCCACACACTCTTCATCTCCACCCAGCAGGTTTTATTCAGCGCTGCTTTACCTCCTCTGATATTTAGTGTCTCGACGTGAGGAAAACACTTCTTCATGCTTCCAGTATTTTAGATATTGTTAATGTTCTAAAGATGTTTCTGTTCTGTCTCTCTGTTTGCTTGAAGACGTTTCCATGTGAATACTTTCTTATTATATCTTTATTATTTAAATATGTTTTCATCGTGTGAAATAAGCAAAATAAATGCTTTCATTAAACATGGCTGCCTCAAACATGAAGAGAACTGTTTTGTGAAGTTTGCAGACGAAATCGGTCAGATTAAAAACAACAATTAAACTTCACATAGAGACGAAATCAACAATCGATCTGAGAACAACCTACTGCTCAACAGCAGTGAAACCAAGGAGCTGATTGTTAATTTTTGACTGTCTACATCATGGAGCTGAGGAGAAATAAGCGTCATAAACAACCTGACATGGTCCTCTCACATCTCCATCCTGGAGAAGATCATAAATCATAAACTCTGTATTTCTGAAGGAAACTTAAGACGTTCTAGTTTACTTTTACAGATGAGCAACAGAAATCCTGACTGAAAACATTACCAACTGGCATCAGATGAACTTCTGTCTTCACAGGAAATGACTTAATTAGGTTTAAACAACAAAACTACTTAGTTAGGTTTAGATAATGATGGTGGTTTGGGTTGAAATAACTACAGAAGTGGAGTTACTGAATTACTGAAGTTAAATGACAAATAAATCCAAGTTTACTCTTTGTTTCACACAATGAACAAACAGCGGTTTGCAGGTTGAAAGATCAGCTTCTGTTTGACACAATAAATGAGTTTCAATTTATTCAATAAAAAACTGAAATTCAAATAAATATTCTAATCAAAATGAAGGTGTACTATATAATATAGTTTTTGCATTTCTCTGAGGTGTAAACGTTTTAGGAAACCGACTGAGTGAATGAATGAAGACATAAATGAAGCGTGAAGAGATGAAAACGAGATGAGTGTGGAGCGATGAGGAGACTGTAAACTAACATGAGATGTTCAGGGTCCAGGACATGATAGCTTTACAGCAGATGATTAAAACCATCAGAACATTACTGGTTCAATCTACTGAACATCAGTGATATTGGTGACAAGAGGTGCCTGCAAAGAGCTAAAACGAGATTAAAAGACAAAACACCTCCTGAGGTCTGGAAAGAGAAACAGAAGTATAGTTTGTGGGTTTTCTGTAGCAAAATGGGACTTCAATCTGCATTTTGTTGTGCAACAATAAAATAACCTAGTAGCCTGTAACCTTTGTATCTCTAATAAAAAATATAAACAGGAAGTGGGTGTTTTTAAACTCAGATCTGAGTTCTAGAAATGCCCCGATCACAGAGCTGATTGTCGATGAGCCTAAGGGGGCGGTGCAGATGTTTCTTGTTGTTTAGTTTTGTTATAACCGCTTGTTTTTGTCGACTTGATAAATCTATAAACGATCCGGTGATGTCAGCGGTGTTTTCCCGTGTGAAGGGATGAACACCCATCTGCATCTCTGATATCTGATTTGTTCTCTTCCTGCCTTCAGACACTGATTGTGTTTATAACAGAAGAGTATTTTTGGAGCCACATTAGAGTGTTTTTGCTGCGTGAAACAGCAGAGGAACAGATTACTGTGATGTGTGCTAGTGCTCTGCATGATCCTGCATAGAAAGTGATGATTTCCTCCTCTGTGTCTCCTCTCAGAGTCTGGGAACCAGCAGCCGATACGACACCAGGAAGAAGTAAGTCCGTCTTCTATCTTCATCATCAGCAGCAGTTTGTTTTTCTGGTTTCCATATTTTTATCATCCTCCTCTTTATTATCGTCTTCATCCTCTGAAGTCAAGTGTTTCCAGCTCTCTGCCGCTGAGATGTTGACTTGAAATATTTCCCGGAGCTGTGAGCAATAAGTCATGATTTAATAAAGCAGGAGGCATGACCTCTGCTGTATTTTGTTTGAGGGAAAAGGTTTCTGAGAAAACCAGATTATGTCGCTGTGCTTATTGTTTTCCATCTTCACTCAGTGGAATCGAATACAGACAAAGTATTTTTAGCCGAAGAAAGAAAACTGCAGTTTTTGAAGTTGTTTAGAAACTTTAGACTTTCCCCAGAAGCGCCGATGCTGCAGGATGACATCACCGAAACTGTCCAATCAGTGAGTCACCTGACTTCACATAAAGGGCATCATCAGATCGGTTTGTTACTTTGAGCTACAGGTGAGAAAGACAAAAGCTTCACCTGTTTGAGCCTCTGAACCAGCAGACAGCAGCATTTGCAGCTTCACCGTTACTTTATGAAGAAGAGGGAGATAAAGTCTTTAAGACATGAAGCTTTGACTTCACTTTTAAGAAGCGGAAGTTGACAACTAGAAATAACTCAAAAGTCAGGGTTAGCAGTGGAATCCAGAGATGTTAAAAAATGAATTGTAAACAAATAGGACCAAACATATGAGTTCAGCCTGGAATATTAAATTCATACAGAAACATTAAGGATTAAAGATGGAACATAAAAACACATGAAATCAGAGACTTATTTTTGTTTTTTAAGCTGTTTGGACAAAAACAAGTAAATAGATTATTTCAAACCACGTCATCTCGTGAGGAAAAAGTCTGGAAGACGTTTGAATCAGGGAGATATAAAATGATCAAGTACAAACCCACAATTATCCAAAACATGTTGTGACATTGTCATGGTAACGTGATATGTTGCAGCAAAGTGCTGTATCATTATTATTTACACCATTTCAAACCTGTACAGTCTCTCACTCTTGAACTTTTAACAGTTGGCATCAGTTTAGTCCCTGAGGGTTCAGGGTTTTAGTATTTAGGGGAGGCATGTGGACCAGACCTTCACACTGATCCTGGATTCTTTTTATTCTCCTTGAGTCCAGGACCACTCTTAGTTATTAGATGTTGTTATGTGTCCAGCATGAATGGTTTTTATGGCCACAAGTTCTTTGAAGAAGAAGAAGAAGAAGAAAAGGGAAGAGAATAAAGAGGATAAAATATATTTTATCCAACCAGATTATTGATAATATTTTCAACTTCAACACAACTTTCTCTTTTTATTCCTGATTCAACAACATGACCTGATCTTCTATTTATAACCTGGTTGATGCCATATTTCTTTTGAAAACATATTTGTCTCAAACAGAAAAGTTATGAAAGAAATGAACATCACGCTATGAAACGTCAATGGCCAATCAGATTGCCGACCTGTGTGTCCTCTCGGTTGTGTAAAGCGGTGATCTGAGCGCACTCAGTGTTTTACCTCGCTGAGCTCCAGAGACGCAACAAACTGCTGTTCATTCTGCTCAGTGGACCAGGCTGCTTTGCTGAAGCGACGCTAAACGTTAAATTAATCTGCCAGAGGAGACCGAAAGACGTGGGAGCAAGAAAAAGCAGAGATGTGTAGTAATTTAAAGGAAGTGTGTGTGTGTGTGTGTGTGTGTGTGTGTGTGTGTGTGTGTGTGTGTGTGTGTGTGTGTGTGTGTGTGTGTGTGTGTGTGTGTGTGTGTGTGTGTGTGTGTGTGTGTGTGTGTCAATAGTTTATTTCATGGTCAGCTGACTGATGAAAACAACAGAATCAAGCATCAACAACTTATTAATGAAGGTCGTTGATTGATTGATTGATTGATTGATTGATTGATTGATTGATTGATTGATTGATTGATTGATTGATTGACAGTTTTAAGTGATTTAATTAAGTTTTCCTAACATTTCTTTTTACTTAAGCCTCCAAGGGTGCTGTTTTACTCTGAACGCACTTAAACACGAGTCTGAATGCTAAAACAAATCTATCAAATAAAGATTCGGCGTCATGTGATTTGAACCTTGTACGACCTTTTTTTTTTAAGTGCATGTATTTATAATTATAATAATAATTATAATAATAATCATAATTATAATCAATCCTTTATTAGTCCCACAATGGGGAAATTACAATTCTCTGCATTTGACCCATCCCGGAGGAGCAGTGGGCTGCAATGAAGCGCCCGGGGAGCAACTTGGGGTTAGGTGTCTTGCTCAAGGACACCTCGGCATGTTGCCGGTAGAGGGGTTTTAAAATTTAAAATGAGGTTTAAAAGGAACAGAGTGAAACAGACGATTCAAAGATCACGTTCTTTGTTATCCGCACAACAAATTAAACAGTTCGTAATGCGTATATTTATATATATATGTAGTGATACAAACTGAACCAGCACCCTGTGTTTCTGTCTTCATGCTTAGATTTTTTGCAGCTGTGCTACAAAAATAAAAGACACTAAAATAAATCAAAATGTTTTTTCCTCCGATGCTCAAACTGTGATATGAGACGAGATGCTGCAGCTGCAGGTTTCATCTCATGTTTCAGTCTTCAGTCTCTGAGGATGAGGAATAAAAGATGGAGAGTGTTGGATGAGACGCTGACAGGATCACTTTCAATTAAATAACAACAACAACAACAACAACAACAGCGTTGTGATTTACAGGCGACGGGTTCAGAACATTCAGCGACATCCTTTAACAATGCTCCATAATCCCACGTATCTGCAGCCCATTGAACGCTCCGTGCAGAACAATAACTGTTCCACTGAGAGAACAGCACACACACACACACACTTATCAGCATATCAGATTTGACTCTGTGGGATTTATTGAAGGGGGTGCAGACAAGGGTACCACTTTGCAGCAACTGTTATATGACACACATACACACACACACAAACACACACACACACACATTCATTGAGGGGCCCAAGGTAGCCATTAGGAATAATGGCCTCAGGCTATGCGTTGCCATGGCGATTGAAAGAGAAAAAAGAAAGGCAGGTTCAGTTGATGAACGGAGGAGAGACGGCGGCTCGTTGTCCTCAGAGGGCGTTTTTATGTCCACAGATCTTTATTCTTTAAAACAGATTCTTCTGCTGCTGAAGTGAAACCTGAGATCTGGATGATTTCTACGTCGTCCTGTTGAGTAAAAAAACAAACAAAGAGTCCCTTTGAGACCTACAATCTATTATTCTAGAGCGACCTGGTCGAGACCGGCAGAATAAATATAACTATTTACATTAAAATAAAAAGTTTGAGTTTTATCCTCATGTTATACATAAAAAATGTTTGATAAGACGTTCGTTTGCATCACATCTGAATGAATCCAACGAACCAACGCTGATGTAAAATGAGGATATTGACTATATTTATATGGCACAATATTAAACATCAATATATTTAATGTGATTAATAAAAACATCTGGAAAACCTGGACTCAACATTTTTTGTAAAAAGTATTTATTTATTTAATACTGTCGTGCTTCCTGTCGTCACCACCTGCTTCCTGTCTTTATTTCCTACTTCCGGTCGTTATCACCTGCTTCATTGGTTCGATTTGAATCACAGCGAATACAAAACCTTATTTTTCTCTAAATGTCCTTGGCTTATCTATGTTCTCTGAGCTCTTTTGTAGTTTCCTCCTGAATTCATATTGAACTAAACTGAAGAAATACAGAACAAACACACACACAGGTAACACACAGAGTGATTTTAAAGTGTTGGTTGAATGTGAGACGCGGGGGCGTCCTCGCTGTACGAGGTTGATTTATTCAGAACCAGCAGTATGTATGTGAGGACGATCGTTACCTCAAACAACCTGTACCCCCCCCCCCCCCCCCACACACACACACACACACACACACACACACACACACACACACACACATATAGATAAAGTGTAGCACTCAGTAGCTTCAGTCGTGACGGGAAGTTTTCTGAGTCATCGGCTCATGAGACGGATCTTTGCTCTCTTTTAGTCCTCCCACTCTCTCTGCAGCTCTCCTCTCTAAAGTCCTCTGACTCCCCCTTCTCTCCCTCTTTCTACCTGTCTCTCTCTCAACCGGTATCTCTCCCTGTCTCTCTCTCTCTACATGTCTCCCCCCCTTCTGTCTCGTCTCTTCAAACTGAAGCCGTGGTGTCGTTTATTAACTCGATCAGATCGAGTCGTCTTTACTTTTCTTAAGACACCTGAGGCTTTCGAGTCCTCTCATGTCTCAAATTATCTAAATATAAAGTCGTAGTTTGTTTTGTTAAAAGCGTTAAATCTTATTTTCAGACCTCATTGACTGCAAGAAGTTGGCTTCATCTTAAAGAGATGATAACGAGGATAATGTGAAATTGACTCATTTTTATTACAGCTGGAGTTTGTTTCCATCAGTAAAACAACAACCAGACAAACATTAACTTTGTGTAAAAGGTTCTTTATTGATATGAATATCGGTCAAAACTATGAGACGGTAAATCAGAACCAAGCTGAAATAAACCAAATCATTTAGAACCTTAATTCTCGCTGAAGAAAGCTTCAGTGAAGAATCTTTAAATTAAAAACGGTTAAGGTAATGAATCTGAAACATCATGTTTACAACACGTAGCATATATTTATCTGCTGAAACCTAAACATCTAGTTACATGTAGCTCATAAATGAAGCTTTAGAGTTTAGTTTATCACAAACTTTATGGTTCTGTCAACTTTCATCTGGCTTTTAAAGTCTTTAAAATCAATTCTTTAAAGATAAATGACAAAAATGTTTTTCCGTCAGACGATCAGGAAACAAAGCGTGCAGGTGTTTGGTTGTGAATCGATGACAGCTCAGACAAATACAATGACTGGTTCCAGTCCTCTGGAGGACGGTTTACTGTCGGTAAGCGATAGAAGTATAATGTGAACGTGTTTTTAATGTATTTGTCTCTTTAAGATCGTTTGAAGAAACAACCAGGACAGAAAAACGTCCTCATTTCGATCGATTCATTCAAAAAACCTTTATTTCATCCTTCAAATACAGAAAACAGAAATGAACCCAAACGCTCTATAAAAGATTACAATAATGATTAAAAAGCTGCAGTCTGAAGCCAAAGCGTCATCGTCCATCTGAGAGCTCCTTCATTTCTGTGGATGCAATGCATTCTGGGACGACGGCGTCCACAAACCTGGCTCATAAACGTGTTAACTTTCAGTGTGAAATTAAGTCTTTGTGAGCGACATGAGCTCCAACAACCATGATTCATTGTTCATGTTCTTCTCTGCTCTTTGACTCATGTTTGTGAATAACGCTGAGTCATCCTGTCAAAGTTCACCACTCTGTGATGGGACACATTATCAGCACAAAGAGGTGACGCGGCAGTTTTTACTGTCGCTGAGATGTTTGCTCTTCATCTTTGTACAGTAGTTTGTTTGATTGAAGCTCCTGATTGAAGAACAATTCGTCTGATTCTTCAGACTTAAATACAGCTTTTTTTTATTGTTCATAAAACGTAGTAATGTTCAGTAGAAGATGAAGTTTTCCTTCATAAAGAAGCTTCATGGAGGATTGGTCTTTGGATGTTCTCAGATGGATCCATCCATGTTAAGAACCCTTTGCTTTTTGGTTCTAAAGCTGAGTTTAAACTCGTCGTAGTGAAGATGGCGTGCATGTGGTTTTAGCGTTTGGTCATGCACCTCTGAGTTTGTGAAACTCGTCGCGCAATGAGAGCTTTTCAGACGTGACTGTCACAAAACATTCTCTGATTAAAACACTATTTAGATGATTATATAAATAAGGTAAATTCATTTCTAGAAGCTTAAGAAACAGGAGGTCTTAAAATCTTAATTTGAGTAAATATTTTGCAGCCATATCAAATAGTTTGCAGGATATTCAACCTTTGTTTCTTCATGATACATTTAATACTTGACTTCTTTCTTTACAGGGTTTGACAGTAGTCCATGAATATGAGATATGAGTTTTCAGATAATAATAATCCCTCCTCTCTTTAGTAGAGGCTGGTTCATGGTGGTTTGACGGTAACACTCGTTGTCTTTTTTATTCTTCTAAAAGCTCATTTATTTTGTCTGTGCTCTAGTGTTTCAGAGAATAATGCAACGAATTGCTAATTGTGAATGAGGCGAATTTTGCGTTTTAAGCTTCCATTAGCTTCCATTATCGTCTTTGCACTGACCTCGTATGTAATCTTGTTCGGAGTGAACGCAGCATTAGACACCAAAAACAACTTGCTTGGTTTGAGAACCAAAGTGTATTCTGTTAACGGCGTTGGTCGATGCCATTTGAAACAGGAAGTTAAATTCCTTTGTTCTGTTGAACGACCATCTCCCTCCACTTACTCCGTTGTCATAACGACCCCCCCACTAGAGGGAGCTGATGGTCGTTATGTTGCTATGTGACACCCGGGACGCGCTAACGCCACATTCGTTGGATTGATGCGAGTCATTTCCTCGCCATCACACACTGCTCCTGGGAAAACTCCCACACACTCATAAACCCTCTCCTGACACAACACTCCAACACACACACACACACACACACACACACACACACACACACACACACACACACACACACACACACACACACACACACACACACACACACAGAGTTATGTACTGCTGAGCCGTGACTCGACATCCTGACGGTGACGAGTCGTTACGAGCGCTGAGACACCGATAACTCCTCCACCAATCAAACCAACAGAAGGTGTTTGTGTTCTGAGGATTCGTTCTGCTACATTTCACTCAAACAGCTTGTGGTGACTTTTATTTTGTAAATCAAACCTGTGTGTCTGTCTTCCTGTTTGTCCGTCCTCTGCTGCATTATACAGTAATGAGCTGTAAACACGGCGATATTGTTCCTCTGCTACAATGACGACACTTCACACTCTGACACCTTTTATACTCAAGGTATCCAAGTGTATGTGTATATAAATGTGTATATACACATACATAACATGTGTATACAAAGAGATATTATCACCTCATCTCGTTGGAGTAAAGAGGTTCAGTTCATTAACTCAAGTTCTTAAATACATCACCACATCTTTACTGCTCTTCATTCTACTGACAGCTGGAGTTTAAAATATGACACATGGTTCGGAAGATGTCTTGATGCGAAACAGTTTATTGTTTTTATAGAAAAGAGAAACTATTCTATAATAGTTGCTAACACTGAGTTTAATTATTCATAATTCTGTTTCTAAACAGTTTGATTTATGTGAAAATAAACCGCTTAAATATTCTTCCTCTGTGGTGTCTTTAAGCGTTTCCTCTGGCCCTCCTCTTCAGCTTTTCTTCTTCTGCACATTTCTCTCGTTTCGTCTTGTATCATGTTTTATAACCAGGTGATTAACGCAGTTTACTGTCGCTGCTTTTTTTTATCTTCAACTGCCGAATAGCCGTCACACAAATTACAAAAATATCGAACAAACGTTAAGGCACAATAATTTACTGTTGGAACAATATCTTACATTTCAATCTGTCATTCCAACATGGCAGCTCAGTAGATGAAGAGCTCTTTAATCAGATTTTTATGAAAGGTGTTTAATCAGATTTTTATGAAAGTTGTTTCTCAAACAGATTATATTTTTCTGTTCATAGAGATAATAATCCAGCTCTCCATGTATTTTCTGTATTTCTCTGCAGTAAAAACTGATTTGTCCTTGTTCTGTTGACAGAGAAATCAGATTTGAGTTCATGGAGTTGAATTGCCGGAACATTTCTATAACTGATGTCAGTGTGAAAGGTTCCTACAGTTT